>NW_025725842.1:0-18965 GCF_021461395.2 Schistocerca americana
ATAATAAAAATGTGCCAGAATGTTAACGTCCTACAAAACAAACCCAACGATAATATGAATGAAAGAATGAACCGTATGTAACATTGCAACAGACATAATGAAACCTGATAAATTGTATAAGGGCAGCAGCGTTGACCTTTGGCCCTGTATCCAGAATAAAAAGAGCCAAAGATCGTTACCCCAATGAAAAAGACACTGAAACACGTATGTAACATAGCAGCGATGGCGAGACATTGTAGCGTCTGTGACCAGAGAGTTTGCGCTGGACCGCGCGAGTGTTGCGAGCGGTTCTCAGTCAGTCAGTCAGTCAGTCAGTCAGTCGTTGCGAGTCTGTAGGTCTGTCTAGTTGAGGGCTGTACTCTGTCAGTAGTCGTCGCGTGCAGTACGCTAATAGTCGTCATGCAGAGCGGTCGGTCAGTAGTAGCAGCCGAGTGCGGTTGTGTGATGTAGGCGGTCGGCAACACTGGTCAAGATGGTGAATAAGGTATACTGTTAATTAATATAATCATTAGATAATGAACAATTTTATTTATTGTAATTATTCTCCAACAAGTTCCCCAATACTAATTTTTATTTCAAAAGCATTTTTCAAACATTTAATTGTTTATTGAACTAAAGAGTTCGTTGCACTTCACATTTCATTCCACGTCTTTGAAGAAAGATTGCACTAAAATCACAACAAAAAGAGAATATTATTATTTGCAATGCAGTTCCTCCAAGCGCTGCGCAACAAACAAGAGCAGAAATGTTGTGACATCCATTTATTCCGAGGTAAGACTTTTAATTCTGATTGTTTTGCACAGGGCCAAAGACCGATAGTTCGGTTTAATCGAAGTTTCTTGTCACTGAACGGACTTTAAATGTTGTGAAGAATTTATATTTGAGTCAGATTGCGAAATTCACATGTTTGTTGCCATTTTCAATACCTCTCATTGTGGGCGAGGTTACAATTAGCGCAATGTCCATTAGCATCCGTAAATAACATTGTCCATTATTTTAAATTTTGCGGGGAGGTTACAACACACAAAAAAAAACAAAAAAAAATTGCATTTGTATCCGCTCCTCAATTGTAGATACCCCTTACACAGCTGTGTGCAATGAATGAGTGCTGGCTGGTAATTTAATTGCACTCCTTGGAGGGAAATGCCATAGGAAGTAGTCTTTAAAAAGTGAATGTTTTTCGTTAAAAGACAAAAGTTACGTTAGAAAAAAAGTAATAGTGGGGCTTTTGTTGTTGAACAAAATAAGTACAATGAACATACGTTATCAGATTTGCGCAAAATGCAGCTTCACACTACCTTTTGATTATAACACAATATACTATACATCGTCCCGAACCGTGACCAGAGTCGCGAGACGAGCAGAGCACGCCGCCGACGCCCGCTCAGTACAACCGTCCACCCGCTACTACTGTCGACCGACTACTACCTCTCCCGACTCGCGCTACAATATATATAACAACTGTTCCTGGCGACCCGGTGCGTGCCACTACTGTCGTCTGGCGCGGTCCAAGCGCCGACTAGCAACGATAAATAACTCTCTGGTCAGACAGAGATGCTGTCATGCCTCGCCATCGCTCTGGTAATGAATACATACGTGTTGCAGCGTGCGTACCACCGGAACACGCAGTGGCGGAGCCAAAGACTGTGTTGTCGAGGTCGAGTGCGAGCGGGAAGAGAGGCAGCGTCGGCACGGAGATGCAAGCGAGCGCGAGACGCACGGGGGCTGCGGCGTGGCGCGTTTGCGGTCGGCGCCTTTGGTGGCAACGGCCGGGACAAGCAGCGGTGTATGGTGTGGTGCGGGGCGGACAGGGGCGGCGGTGGACGGGGAGGAGGCGGCGCGACGACGGCATGGGGGCGAAAACGGGACGGGGGACGGGGGACGGCGGATGTTGAGAGGCGTCACGCGCGGACAGGACGCAGACACAGAGACACACAGATTGGAAAGGGAGGGTGCGCGGTAATAGTTGGGAATGTGCGTACCGTGCGGGATGGGAGTGGGCGAGGAACACGGTCGTGGCCCCTGTTTTGGGTGCGTGTGATGACGTCGGTGTGTTGTGGGAAGGGAAGGTGCTGTGGCGGCGGCGCGTAATGGGCGTAGGCCGAAAAGAGAAAGGAACGTCGGCAGTGTGTTGGCAAGCGTCGGTTCGACTGCGACGTTGATGGGCAGGCAGGGCAAGGTTAATGGTGGTAGGAGTAGGCGTGTGGGCGCAAAAAAATCTGCCGCTGCAGGCGGTGCCGTAACCGCCATGGCGGGAAGGAGAGAGGGCCAAAGAAAGAAAGAAAGAAAGAAAGAAAGAGAAGAAAGAAAGAAAGAAGAAAACAAAAAAAAAAAAAAGAAGGAGGGGGGGGGGGGGGGGCGAAAGTGGAGAGGCGGTGGTGTGAGAAGGGCGGGGGCGGAAGGAAGGCAGGAAGGACAAGAGGCGAGGCGACGGCTTGCTTTGTGTATCGGTCGGTCTCTGGCTATGCTTCGTTTTCTGCAGCAGGGTCGGTGCGCGGCGTGGCTCGCGGCAGTGGGAACGCCTGGCGGCTGGACGGCCAGCAATGCGGTTGGATGGGCGGCCACAGCACCGCACCTGTGCCCGAGGAGGAGACGCTGGCGGCGGGCCCTGAGGTGAGGCCGGCTCGGCTGGGGCTGGGGCTGGGGCTGTGGATGTGTAGGTGTGCGCCGCTGCTGCAACAACGAGTAAAACGCGAGAAGAAGGGATGGCGGTAGAGAGGAAAAAAAAAAAAAAAAAAAAAGGTCGTGTTGTGTTGATGCGCCAGGCAGACGCGTACAGAGAGACGAGCCCGGTCTGCAGCAGGGTGTGGCCGTGCCGAGTGCAGAGCAGCGGCGGCTCGGTTCGGTTCGGCCCGGCCCGGCGGGCCGCGCTGTTGTCGCGGACGTGAGCGCCCCCTGGCGGGTGGCCGGAGGCGGCGCGGCGTGTTGGACGTGTGGCTGGTGGCAGTGCACAATTTGCGAGTGGCTGGCGGTGTGGTGTGGCGGTTGGCGCGTCGGGCGGCGGAGAGAGAGAGGGAGGAGGAGAGGTATGTGTTGCGGGCGCCCTTTGCTGCGCTGCGTCGTTGCGTGTGCCGTACAGGGCGGGCGCTTGTCGACTGTGGGGCCGGTGTGGCGAATTGGCGTGAAACGGCTGCCGAGAGGTGTGTGGTAGCGAGCCGGTCGGTGTCAGTGCGAAGGGGAATGTGCGTGCGTTTGGCGGTTTCGGTGTGCTTTTTGCGGCGTGAGAGTGGGAATTAGTGGGGCCGGCTGTTGTGTTGGTTCCTTGTGTCTTGTGTCGCGTAGCTTGATGGCAACGTGGAAGGACGCCGGTTTCGTTTCGAGCCGTGCGTGTGGTTGTCGACGTTGACTGGTTGGCGTGTGGCGATGCACGTGCATGTGTGGGTCGCGAGTGCGTTTTTGGCTGGCTCTGTGTGTGTGTGTGTGTGTGTGTGTGTGTTTTGGGGGGGGAAGGGGGAGGCGGTGGTGAAAGTGCAGTCGTTGCCACGGGCGTCGTCGGGTGGGGCTGGGGCTGTGCGTCGTTGGCGGAAAGGTGGTAGGTTGCGCGTAAGCGAGCCCGTCGTTGACGGTGTCGCGTGAGTTGTGAATCGAGTGGGGCGCGGGGCGCGGGACAGGAGCAGCGTGCCGCTGCGTCGTGGTCGTCAGCAGAGGCTGTGCGTGTGCTTGTCCTTTTTGTGGGCGGTTCGTGCGAGGCGTTTTTGTTTGTGTTGCCCTAGTTGTTAGTTTATTTTGTTTGTGTTTGTTATTGTGAGGCGACGACTGGTTGGTGGCGTGCGCGCGAAGCGGCGGTGTGCGCTTCCCGTGTCGTTTGTGTTTTTTTTTGTTTGTTTTTGTTTTTTGCACTGGGCCCCCGGGGGGGGGGGGGGTGGGTGCGTGTGTGTCGATTGCCGGCTGGCGAAAGGAAAGGTGCGCCATCGGCGGGGTGGGTCGCCGGCACAAGTAGAGGCGGCGGCGTTGTTGCTGTTGTTGTTGTGTGGTGTTTGTTTTGTTCGGCTGTGTCGGCGAGCTGTGGTGCGGTGCGTGTGAATGGTGGTGCAAAAGTGCTGGCGTTGGGGCTGCGACTGCGACGGCGGCGAGCCGCGGGCGCGCCATTGATAGTGATGTTGTGAACAGCGGCTGTGTACGGTAGTGGTGTTGTTGTAGCACGACGTGCATCCGGGCCGGCGCGGAAAGCGCAGTTGCGGGCGGTTGCCCTTCGGTGCCAGCCATGTCGCGTGAGCGGCGGGTTGCTCTGGTGTCGACACGTGGTGCTCTGGGTTGTCGTGTGGTGCCCTTTGGCCGGTGGGGGGTGGTTCGCGTGTGTCTCGTTCGCGCTCGGTATCTGGTCGTGGTCGTGCTGCTCCCCCGTCTGTCGGCGGTTTTCGACGTCGTCTGTACGTTTTTGTTCGTTTGCGGCGTGCCTGCCGACGTCGTCCCGTCGCGACCTTTCAACCGAAAGTGTGGCGCCCGAAGGTGAACGAACGTAACCCTGACCTCGGCGCTTTACGCTGAGCCGAGCGAACCGAACCTAACCTGTGGGTGTGGCGAGGTGAGCTCAGCCTGTGGAGCCCCTAACGTCTACGTAAAGGTAAGCTGTCCGGCTCACGCCTCACGTTTGAACGCTTTTTTGAACCTACGTTTGACGCTTCTTAACCTAGCACTGACCCCTTAACCTAACGTGTAACCTAACCGAACCTAACCTAACCTAACCTAACCTAACCTAACCTAACCTCTGACGCCTGACGTGTTTGAATGCTTAACCTAAGTTTGACGCTTAACCTAACCCAAGTCCCCTTAACCTAACCCACGTCCACCTAACCTAACCTAACCTAACCTAGACGTGTACACGTAATGTGTAACGCGTAACGTGTAAGGTCGGCTGTCGTGTGTGCTGACGGCAGATTGGGTTGGTCTGTAGATTCGGATTGCGGTTTGCCTCGGTCGAGGGGTTGGGTCGGAAGCGGCGAGGGGCGGCGGCGCCTGTTGCGCAGGCGGCGTCCGTTTGCGGCGGGCAATTGTTGAGAAACGGCTGTGAATGTTGGCGGGCGAGAGGAGGAGGACGGCGCGCGATGTGGCCCGACGGCTGCGGGCCGATCGGGAAACGGCGGGAGGGCGACGGAAGGCGATGGGGCGGCGGAGGCGCGTTTGCACGGCCGTCATCGCCGCACGCCTCGGCTTGTGTGGCTGTGGCGCCGGCCGCGCTGGCCGGGCTGCCGCGGCGACGGTGTGGGAGTTTTGCCGAAGGTTTGGCCATTGTGGCGGGTCGTCGGCTGGGGCTGTGGGGGCGGCATTTGGGCGGGGGCGGCGATTCTCGGCGGGCCGACCCAGGCTGTAGCGCGCGGTAGCTGCAGTTTGGCCGTGGTTTGCGGCGCTGCCGTGGCGACTGGTTGGCGACTGTGGTGTGGCTGTGTGTAGCCCCATCCTCGGTGGTTTGAAAGGCGCGGGCGGTTGTGGCGCAGGTTTGGGGCTGCTCCGCACAGGCTGTCGGACGTTGGGCGGTAGCAAGCGCGGGAGGCGCGGCGCGGCGGCGCGCAGAGTGGCGGCCGCTCTCTCGGCCGTCCGCGCCCGCCCGCGACACTGGCTGGGCCCTTGTGATTCTCTGCTCTGCTGTGCTGTGCTTGCGTGCCTGCCGTCCCGCTCGCTCTCGCTCTCGCTCTCGCTGTGTGTTAGGCGCGTCGTCGAAATGGCAGATCAGGCGGCTACGAACGAGACTGCTGCGGCACCCGCCGCCACCGGCACTACGAAGAAGGCCAAGTCTGCGTCGTCTGCGAAGAAGCCGCGCGCCAAGCCTGCGCACCCGCGCACCTCTGAGATGGTGACGGCCGCCATCAAGAGTCTGAAGGAGCGCGGCGGGTCGTCGCTGCAGGCGATCAAGAAGTACATAGCCGCGCACTACAAGCTGGACGCGGAGAAGCTGGCGCCGTTTATCAAGAAGTACCTCAAGTCGGCCGTCGTGGCGGGCGAGCTGGTGCAGACGAAGGGGAAGGGCGCGTCCGGCTCGTTCAAGCTTGCCGGCGCCGGCGGCGGGGGGGCGGCCGAGGGCGGCAAGGCTCGTGCTGGCGGTGCCAAGAAGAAGCGCGCCGCTCCGGCCAGCAAGGAGAAGAAGGGCGCCCGTGCGGCCGGCGCAAAGAAGGCTGGTGGCGTGAAGGCGGCGACCGGTCGGAAGGCGGGCGCCGCCAAGAAGGCGTCTGCGGCGTCGGCCGCTCCCGCGGGTGCGAAGAAGGCGGCTGCGGCCAAGCCGGCCAAGGCCAAGTCGCCGTCGAAGGCGAAGAAGGCCGCCAAGGTTCCGACGAAGAAGCCGAAGGCGCCGCGCCCGAAGAAGGCGACGACGCCGTCTAAGGCGAAGGCTTCGCCCAAGAAGAAGAAGTAGAGTAGAGGAGAAAGAGATGGGAAAGGAAGGGTTTGGCGCTTGACTCCGTCGTCCCCACCGCCCGTCGTCGTCTAGTGGCGCGCAAGAGACGCGCGGCCCAAAACGGCCCTTCTCAGGGCCATCAAAGCACGTCGGGGAAGGTTTTGATTGTCGTGTTGCGTTTGGTGTGGGTGTGTGTCTGTCTGTCTGGCGTTTCTGTATGCCCGTGGGGATGCTGTTTGCGTGCCGTGGTGGTTGGATTGCGGGGGTCGGTGGCGGGTGTGGGCGGCGGTAGCGGTAAGCGGTGTTGTTGCTGATGTCGTGGTTGATTGTCGCCGTGTTTGTTTTGTGGCGGCGGCCGACGGTTGGTTTTCTGTCACGTTGTTTTGTTTGAATACGTTGGTTGGCTTGCCTGCGTTCGTTCTTCTCGGATGTCTGTCGTGTCTGGTCTTTGTTTTGTTCCTTTGTGTGTGTGTTATGTTTTGCAACGGGGGGCACGTTGAGATGTGGGAAGGAGTCGGCGGGGGATTTCGGTGGCGTGTAGAGCGAGCGAGCGAGCCTGCCTGGCCGTTGGCCGTCGGAGTGGAGTGCGGGTTTTTTTTGTTTTTGATTTCGAAAAACGAAAGCGGCGGCCGGCCAGCCACCCGTGCGGTGTGACGTCGGCCGTTGGGTATTGTGCGCTTTGAGCGCCGGGGAGGGATGATGTGTGATTGTTGCGCGCTGCTAGCAGGCAGGCAGAGTGAGCGGGTGTGGCGGACGGACGGGAAGTGGTGGTTTTTGTTTTTTGGGTTGCGGGGCGAGAGGCAGGCGACCGACAAAGTTTGCTCGCGACGGAGAGATGTTAGTGGCCCTGAAAAGGGCCGTTTTTGTTTGTGCGGTGCGGTGCCGCGGCGCGGTTTAGGCGCGCTCGCCGCGGATGCGGCGCGCGAGCTGGATGTCCTTGGGCATGATGGTGACGCGCTTGGCGTGGATGGCGCACAGGTTGGTGTCTTCGAAGAGGCCGACGAGGTAGGCCTCGCTGGCCTCCTGCAGGGCCATGACTGCGGAGCTCTGGAAGCGCAGGTCGGTCTTGAAGTCCTGGGCGATCTCGCGCACTAGGCGCTGGAATGGCAGCTTGCGGATGAGCAGCTCTGTGCTCTTCTGGTAGCGCCTGATTTCTCGCAGGGCGACGGTGCCCGGCCTGTAGCGGTGGGGCTTCTTGACGCCTCCGGTGGCGGGCGCGCTCTTCCTCGCCGCCTTGGTGGCGAGCTGTTTGCGCGGCGCCTTTCCGCCGGTGGACTTGCGGGCCGTTTGCTTTGTGCGGGCCATGGCGGTAGCGGTAGCGGTAGCGGAGCGGCGTGCGTGGAGGTTAGGTGCGGCGCGGCGTCCGGTGCTGCCTTGACAACGGGCCCGCGCGCCTCCGTGCTGCGCTTATATGCCCTCGGTTGCGCGTGGTGGGGGGAGGGCGGGCCAGAGTCTATATAGGGGGGCGGCGGGCGCGCTGGGCGCAGACCGTAGCCGACTCGCGAGACGCTGCAGCTGCTGTTTGTGCACGTTTTGCTTTGCCCGAGGAAGGAAGGATGACAGGCCGCGGCAAGGGAGGAAAGGGGCTCGGCAAGGGCGGCGCCAAGCGGCACCGCAAGGTGTTGCGCGACAACATCCAGGGCATCACGAAGCCCGCCATCCGCCGCCTGGCTCGCAGGGGCGGCGTGAAGCGCATCTCTGGTCTGATCTACGAGGAGACCCGCGGGGTGCTGAAGGTGTTCCTGGAGAACGTGATCCGCGACGCGGTGACGTACACTGAGCACGCCAAGCGCAAGACTGTGACGGCCATGGACGTGGTGTACGCCCTGAAGAGGCAGGGGCGCACCCTGTACGGTTTCGGCGGTTAGGCTGCGTCGCAGCGGGCGCTGGCCTTCCCGCGGCCGTGCTTGTGGGTGGGAGAGACTAGAAAACGGCCCTTTTCAGGGCCACCACACTGTTCGGAAGTTGAAAAGTGCGAAAGAGTCTGTGTTGTTGCTGCGTGTGTTGTTTGTTTGTTTCTTTCCGTTTGAGCGACGTGATGTGACTGGGAGGGGAGAAGGAAAGGAAACGTGTCATGTGGCTGGCTGTGTGTGTGTGAGAGTGGAGCTGCTTCGTTTGTGTTTGTTATTGTGTGTCTTTGTATCGATCGCGATGGAGATGGCGGGCTGTGTGTTGTTGTGCGAGAGGCGGTGATTATTTGCTTGCGTGGTTTGGCTCTGTGTGTTTGCGGCGGCGTTGGGGTTTCCGAGGCAAGGCGTGTGGGCATAGGCGGCCGGATCAGCTGTTTGTTTCGTTCGTGTCGACGGCCGTTGCGCGCGGGAGTGGAGGGCGGTGTGTCGACACGCCTCCCTTTAACAATGGTCATTATTGCTGCCGTTGTCGTTTGGAAGGCGACTGCGACCGTGCAAAATGTGTGTGTGTGTGTGTGTGTGTGTTGGGCCACACGGGCTGTGTGGACGACAAGATGGCGGACGTGCGCCGGCGGCGGCTGTGCTGTGAAAGTGCAAAGTTAAAACAACAAAACAAGGTGCGGCGAGGACGACTGAAATTTTGCTTTGGACGTAGGTTTGTGTGGTGGCCCTGAAAAGGGCCGATTGTTGTGGGCCGAGCCGAGCCGGCAAAGCGCGTTGCGTGCAGGGGAGCACGCGGCGCTGCGATTGCCTGGCCTCCTTTAGGCCTTCTTCTCGGTCTTCTTTGGCAGCAGGACGGCCTGGATGTTGGGCAGGACACCACCCTGTGCGATGGTGACGCCCGACAGGAGCTTGTTGAGCTCCTCGTCGTTGCGGATGGCAAGCTGCAGGTGGCGCGGGATGATGCGCGTCTTCTTGTTGTCGCGGGCCGCGTTTCCGGCCAGCTCGAGCACCTCAGCCGCGAGGTACTCCATGACGGCGGCGAGGTAGACGGGCGCCCCGGCGCCGACGCGCTCTGCGTAGTTTCCCTTGCGCAGGAGGCGGTGGATTCTGCCGACCGGGAACTGGAGCCCAGCCCTGCTTGAGCGGGACTTTGACTTGCCCTTGACTTTGCCTCCCTTTCCGCGTCCGGACATGGCGATGGGCTAGCGACGGTGCACACGAAACGGAAACGAAAACGACCGGTGCGAGCGGCAGCGAGTCGAGCAGCGGAGTGCGTGCCGGCGCAGCCGGGGTGGGGGTGCTTTATGGGCTCGGGTGCGGCGGCCGGTTGCGCGCGCGCCCCATTGGTCGGCGGCCGCAACAGGGCGAGCTGGTAAAGGTGCGGCGGCGGCTGGCGGCGGGTGCCACTGTGTGGGGAGACGCTGACTAGAGCGGAGCGCTTGCTACTGGTGTTGCTGCTGCCGTACGTTGGTTCGAGATGCCGCCCAAGACTAGCGGGAAGGCCGCCAAGAAGGCTGGCAAGGCGCAGAAGAACATTTCGAAGGGCGACAAGAAGAAGAAGCGCAAGAGGAAGGAGAGCTATGCCATCTACATCTACAAGGTGCTGAAGCAGGTGCACCCTGACACGGGCATCTCGTCGAAGGCGATGAGCATCATGAACAGCTTCGTGAACGACATTTTCGAGCGCATTGCGGCCGAGGCTTCTCGCCTGGCGCACTACAACAAGCGCTCGACCATCACGTCCCGCGAGATCCAGACCGCTGTGCGGCTGTTGCTGCCTGGCGAGCTGGCCAAGCACGCCGTGAGCGAGGGCACGAAGGCGGTGACCAAGTACACGAGCTCCAAGTAAGGAGGTGGCTCTGGAATGGAAGGAAGGATGGAGAAGGCTCCTCCGTTGCGAGAGCGGCAAAACGGCCCTTTTCAGGGCCACCAACTTGCCTTTTGCGGGAAGGGCGGAATTGTTGTTGTTGTTGTTTGTGTGGACGGCTGTGATGTATGTGTGCATTTTGATTGTGGGTGGGGGGGCGCGTCAAAGCGTGTTGCGGGGTACGGCCACGAGGTTGGTCGCCGTGGCGTGGAATGGTGGCACGCCTCGTTGGAGTGGTTTTGACCCATTGGTGTTGGGGTGTGTGTGTGTGTGTGTGTTACCTGTCTGCGAGGGGGGGACAGTGCGATCGGCGACTTTTGTGTCACCGTAACGACGGCCGTTTGCGGGTTTGTTTTTTTTTTGCACATCATACATGGCGAGGGTGAAATGTGAAATGTTTTTTGTTGTTTGGTTTGTTTTTTGCCGCCCACTATTCCCTTTGCTGTACGCCGAGTTTTTGACAATGGTGCGACGTAACTGCAGCGTGGAGGTGTGTGAGTGACGTTGAAATGAACGTGCCATTAAGACGCATTGTTGTTGTATTGTACTGTACGTGTACGGCGACACGCACGATGATGTACCATTCGACTCTGATTTCTGATAGCCGTGTCTGACTGATTGCGTACGACGCACGCACACCGATGTCGTCATTCAAGATGCACGCGTGTCCAGTGCAGTACAGTAAGCGCGACGCTACGACGACGGCGGCGGCGGCGGCGGTCGTTTGTTTGGCGAATGTCTGTACACGTGTTTGTCTGTGTCCATCCGGTATGTATTTGTTTGTTTGAAAGTGTTTTGTGTGTCGGTGACGTGGTCCGATCCGTCGCCCCCTGAGTAACTGTCGATCGGCGCGATAGACCGGCGTCACGCAACTGAACCGAAGTCTTGGGCACACCCGTCATACTGTTGTACACCGTCGCGCTGAGAACGGTAACGAAGGGTTGACTTTGATCGGTCGAATGTCTGGGCAGAACGTGAGGAATGAGGCAAGAGTGCAAGGAGGGGGGGCAAAAGAGAGAGGAAGGGAAAAAGGGGAGAAACGCATTCGTAGAGCAACGGAACGTTCCCGTGTCGGAGGCGTATTGGAGCCGCACTGAAAATGCGTTTAACGGCGGCGCGGCTGCAAGTGTCTGCCGTGGTGAACGTTACCTTTGACGGCTGCATTGGGCTTTGCCTTTGCTTTCGCTTTCGCTTTCCCGGATGTACGTAACGTTTGTTGATATGGTTCTGAGGAAGAGTGTATGACAGTGCCGTGCCGTCCATGTTCGTGTGCCCTCCCATTGTGTGTATGCTATTGTCTGTGTACTTGAATGATGTATGTAGGTGTTAGTGGACATGTTTTACCAGTGGGGGGAAATGGATCGTCGATAGTTGCCGTCACTCTGTCACGGTCGAGATGACGCACCCTCCGTACAGAAAGGTGTCGAGAAAGTGAGTGTGTGCGTCCGTGAATTGGCAGTGTTTGGAGGTGGGCGTGCCCTGCATGTGGCCCGGAAGGCTGTTCGTTTGGCGGTAGTGTTGTGTGGACAGGGGAGGGGCATGCGTAACGCTGCTGGCATGGCATGGCATTTCGGGAGATGGGAGGGGGCAAACGAGGAGCGGCGGCCAAAGAGAGGCGGGACGGGGAGGGGCGCGGTGTGGGTGGCTTGCGCCTGTGCTCGGCGTTGTGGTTTGTGCAAAAGAGGAGGAGAAAAACAATGAGTTGCCAGGGAGGGGAGCGGTGTTGTGTTGTGGTTGTCGTGGTGTAGCCGCAGACGCGGCTGTCAGTGAACGTGGCGAGACGGACGGATGCGCGGAGGGGCGGGGGCGGCGCATTTCGCCGGTGCCGTGCCGTGCCTGAAAGCCGCGTGGTCGCTGTGTTGTTGGTGGCGTGGGGGCGAGGAGAGTACCGTACGGGTGTGCTTGTGCGCCGGAAATGGCACACTGCGCCTGCCCGTCTTGGAGGCTGATGGCTGTGGTGTGGAAATGGGGCGCGGTGATGTTGAAGCAGTTGAAGAACAGAAAAGAAACCAAGAAAACGGAAGGCGTGATGCGGCGGTGGTGGTGGTGGTGAGAGCGGGAAAAACAAAACAAAAAAAAAGAAGGAAAAACAACAAGAAACAAAAAAGAAAACAAAAGGTCTATCAATATTAGAATGTAAATGGAAATGGAAATGGACCCAGGTATAACCTCCCTGCACAAGTAGCAGAGGGTCCGATGATAATAAAAATGTGCCAGAATGTTAACGTCCCTACAAAACAAACCCAACGATAATATGAATGAAAGAATGAACCGTATGTAACATTGCAACAGACATAATGAAACCTGATAAATTGTATAAGGGCAGCAGCGTTGACCTTTGGCCCTGTATCCAGAATAAAAAGAGCCAAAGATCGTTACCCCAATGAAAAAGACACTGAAACACGTATGTAACATAGCAGCGATGGCGAGACATTGTAGCGTCTGTGACCAGAGAGTTTGCGCTGGACCGCGCGAGTGTTGCGAGCGGTTCTCAGTCAGTCAGTCAGTCAGTCAGTCAGTCGTTGCGAGTCTGTAGGTCTGTCTAGTTGAGGGCTGTACTCTGTCAGTAGTCGTCGCGTGCAGTACGCTAATAGTCGTCATGCAGAGCGGTCGGTCAGTAGTAGCAGCCGAGTGCGGTTGTGTGATGTAGGCGGTCGGCAACACTGGTCAAGATGGTGAATAAGGTATACTGTTAATTAATATAATCATTAGATAATGAACAATTTTATTTATTGTAATTATTCTCCAACAAGTTCCCCAATACTAATTTTTATTTCAAAAGCATTTTTCAAACATTTAATTGTTTATTGAACTAAAGAGTTCGTTGCACTTCACATTTCATTCCACGTCTTTGAAGAAAGATTGCACTAAAATCACAACAAAAAGAGAATATTATTATTTGCAATGCAGTTCCTCCAAGCGCTGCGCAACAAACAAGAGCAGAAATGTTGTGACATCCATTTATTCCGAGGTAAGACTTTTAATTCTGATTGTTTTGCACAGGGCCAAAGACCGATAGTTCGGTTTAATCGAAGTTTCTTGTCACTGAACGGACTTTAAATGTTGTGAAGAATTTATATTTGAGTCAGATTGCGAAATTCACATGTTTGTTGCCATTTTCAATACCTCTCATTGTGGGCGAGGTTACAATTAGCGCAATGTCCATTAGCATCCGTAAATAACATTGTCCATTATTTTAAATTTTGCGGGGAGGTTACAACACACAAAAAAAAACAAAAAAAAATTGCATTTGTATCCGCTCCTCAATTGTAGATACCCCTTACACAGCTGTGTGCAATGAATGAGTGCTGGCTGGTAATTAATTGCACTCCTTGGAGGGAAATGCCATAGGAAGTAGTCTTTAAAAAGTGAATGTTTTTCGTTAAAAGACAAAAGTTACGTTAGAAAAAAGTAATAGTGGGGCTTTTGTTGTTGAACAAAATAAGTACAATGAACATACGTTATCAGATTTGCGCAAAATGCAGCTTCACACTACCTTTTGATTATAACACAATATACTATACATCGTCCCGAACCGTGACCAGAGTCGCGAGACGAGCAGAGCACGCCGCCGACGCCCGCTCAGTACAACCGTCCACCCGCTACTACTGTCGACCGACTACTACCTCTCCCGACTCGCGCTACAATATATATAACAACTGTTCCTGGCGACCCGGTGCGTGCCACTACTGTCGTCTGGCGCGGTCCAAGCGCCGACTAGCAACGATAAATAACTCTCTGGTCAGACAGAGATGCTGTCATGCCTCGCCATCGCTCTGGTAATGAATACATACGTGTTGCAGCGTGCGTACCACCGGAACACGCAGTGGCGGAGCCAAAGACTGTGTTGTCGAGGTCGAGTGCGAGCGGGAAGAGAGGCAGCGTCGGCACGGAGATGCAAGCGAGCGCGAGACGCACGGGGGCTGCGGCGTGGCGCGTTTGCGGTCGGCGCCTTTGGTGGCAACGGCCGGGACAAGCAGCGGTGTATGGTGTGGTGCGGGGCGGACAGGGGCGGCGGTGGACGGGGAGGAGGCGGCGCGACGACGGCATGGGGGCGAAAACGGGACGGGGGACGGGGGACGGCGGATGTTGAGAGGCGTCACGCGCGGACAGGACGCAGACACAGAGACACACAGATTGGAAAGGGAGGGTGCGCGGTAATAGTTGGGAATGTGCGTACCGTGCGGGATGGGAGTGGGCGAGGAACACGGTCGTGGCCCCTGTTTTGGGTGCGTGTGATGACGTCGGTGTGTTGTGGGAAGGGAAGGTGCTGTGGCGGCGGCGCGTAATGGGCGTAGGCCGAAAAGAGAAAGGAACGTCGGCAGTGTGTTGGCAAGCGTCGGTTCGACTGCGACGTTGATGGGCAGGGCAGGGCAATGGTTAATGGTGGTAGGAGTAGGCGTGTGGGCGCAAAAAAATCTGCCGCTGCAGGCGGTGCCGTAACCGCCATGGCGGGAAGGAGAGAGGGCCAAAGAAAGAAAGAAAGAAAGAAAGAAAGAAAGAAAGAAAGAAAGAAGAAAACAAAAAAAAAAAAAAGAAGGAGGGGGGGGGGGGGGGCGAAAAGTGGAGAGGCGGTGGTGTGAGAAGGGCGGGGGCGGAAGGAAGGCAGGAAGGACAAGAGGCGAGGCGACGGCTTGCTTTGTGTATCGGTCGGTCTCTGGCTATGCTTCGTTTTCTGCAGCAGGGTCGGTGCGCGGCGTGGCTCGCGGCAGTGGGAACGCCTGGCGGCTGGACGGCCAGCAATGCGGTTGGATGGGCGGCCACAGCACCGCACCTGTGCCCGAGGAGGAGACGCTGGCGGCGGGCCCTGAGGTGAGGCCGGCTCGGCTGGGGCTGGGGCTGGGGCTGTGGATGTGTAGGTGTGCGCCGCTGCTGCAACAACGAGTAAAACGCGAGAAGAAGGGATGGCGGTAGAGAGGAAAAAAAAAAAAAAAAAAAAAAAAGGTCGTGTTGTGTTGATGCGCAGGCAGACGCGTACAGAGAGACGAGCCCGGTCTGCAGCAGGGTGTGGCCGTGCCGAGTGCAGAGCAGCGGCGGCTCGGTTCGGTTCGGCCCGGCCCGGCGGGCCGCGCTGTTGTCGCGGACGTGAGCGCCCCCTGGCGGGTGGCCGGAGGCGGCGCGGCGTGTTGGACGTGTGGCTGGTGGCAGTGCACAATTTGCGAGTGGCTGGCGGTGTGGTTGTGGCGGTTGGGCGCGTCGGGCGGCGGAGAGAGAGAGGGAGGAGGAGAGGTATGTGTTGCGGGCGCCCTTTGCTGCGCTGCGTCGTTGCGTGTGCCGTACAGGCGGGCGCTTGTCGACTGTGGGGCCGGTGTGGCGAATTGGCGTGAAACGGCTGCCGAGAGGTGTGTGGTAGCGAGCCGGTCGGTGTCAGTGCGAAGGGGAATGTGCGTGCGTTTGGCGGTTTCGGTGTGCTTTTTGCGGCGTGAGAGTGGGAATTAGTGGGGCCGGCTGTTGTGTTGGTTCCTTGTGTCTTGTGTCGCGTAGCTTGATGGCAACGTGGAAGGACGCCGGTTTCGTTTCGAGCCGTGCGTGTGGTTGTCGACGTTGACTGGTTGGCGTGTGGCGATGCACGTGCATGTGTGGGTCGCGAGTGCGTTTTTGGCTGGCTCTGTGTGTGTGTGTGTGTGTGTGTGTGTGTTTTGGGGGGGGAAGGGGGAGGCGGTGGTGAAAGTGCAGTCGTTGCCACGGGCGTCGTCGGGTGGGGCTGGGGCTGTGCGTCGTTGGCGGAAAGGTGGTAGGTTGCGCGGTAAGCGAGCCCGTCGTTGACGGTGTCGCGTGAGTTGTGAATCGAGTGGGGCGCGGGGCGCGGGACAGGAGCAGCGTGCCGCTGCGTCGTGGTCGTCAGCAGAGGCTGTGCGTGTGCTTGTCCTTTTTGTGGGCGGTTCGTGCGAGGCGTTTTTGTTTTGTGTTGCCCTAGTTGTTAGTTTATTTTGTTTGTGTTTGTTATTGTGAGGCGACGACTGGTTGGTGGCGTGCGCGCGAAGCGGCGGTGTGCGCTTCCCGTGTCGTTTGTGTTTTTTTTTGTTTGTTTTTGTTTTTTGCACTGGGCCCCGGGGGGGGGGGGGGTGGGTGCGTGTGTGTCGATTGCCGGCTGGCGAAAGGAAAGGTGCGCCATCGGCGGGGGTGGGTCGCCGGCACAAGTAGAGGCGGCGGCGTTTGTTGCTGTTGTTGTTGTGTGGTGTTTGTTTTGTTCGGCTGTGTCGGCGAGCTGTGGTGCGGTGCGTGTGAATGGTGGTGCAAAAGTGCTGGCGTTGGGGCTGCGACTGCGACGGCGGCGAGCCGCGGGCGCGCCATTGATAGTGATGTTGTGAACAGCGGCTGTGTACGGTAGTGGTGTTGTTGTAGCACGACGTGCATCCGGGCCGGCGCGGAAAGCGCAGTTGCGGGCGGTTGCCCTTCGGTGCCAGCCATGTCGCGTGAGCGGCGGTCTGGTGTCGACACGTGGTGCTCTGGGTTGTCGTGTGGTGCCCTTTGGCCGGTGGGGGTGGTTCGCGTGTGTCTCGTTCGCGCTCGGTATCTGGTCGTGGTCGTGCTGCTCCCCCGTCTGTCGGCGGTTTTCGACGTCGTCTGTACGTTTTTGTTCGTTTGCGGCGTGCCTGCCGACGTCGTCCCGTCGCGACCTTTCAACCGAAAGTGTGGCGCCCGAAGGTGAACGAACGTAACCCTGACCTCGGCGCTTTACGCTGAGCCGAGCGAACCGAACCTAACCTGTGGTGTGGCGAGGTGAGCTCAGCCTGTGGAGCCCCTAACGTCTACGTAAAGGTAAGCTGTCCGGCTCACGCCTCACGTTTGAACGCTTTTTGAACCTACGTTTGACGCTTCTTAACCTAGCACTGACCCCTTAACCTAACGTGTAACCTAACCGAACCTAACCTAACCTAACCTAACCTAACCTAACCTAACCTCTGACGCCTGACGTGTTTGAATGCTTAACCTAAGTTTGACGCTTAACCTAACCCAAGTCCCCTTAACCTAACCCACGTCCACCTAACCTAACCTAACCTAACCTAGACGTGTACACGTAATGTGTAACGCGTAACGTGTAAGGTCGGCTGTCGTGTGTGCTGACGGCAGATTGGGTTGGTCTGTAGATTCGGATTGCGGTTTGCCTCGGTCGAGGGGTTGGGTCGGAAGCGGCGAGGGGCGGCGGCGCCTGTTGCGCAGGCGGCGTCCGTTTGCGGCGGGCAATTGTTGAGAAACGGCTGTGAATGTTGGCGGGCGAGAGGAGGAGGACGGCGCGCGATGTGGCCCGACGGCTGCGGGCCGATCGGGAAACGGCGGGAGGGCGACGGAAGGCGATGGGGCGGCGGAGGCGCGTTTGCACGGCCGTCATCGCCGCACGCCTCGGCTTGTGTGGCTGTGGCGCCGGCCGCGCTGGCCGGGCTGCCGCGGCGACGGTGTGGGAGTTTTGCCGAAGGTTTGGCCATTGTGGCGGGTCGTCGGCTGGGGCTGTGGGGGCGGCATTTGGGCGGGGGCGGCGATTCTCGGCGGGCCGACCCAGGCTGTAGCGCGCGGTAGCTGCAGTTTGGCCGTGGTTTGCGGCGCTGCCGTGGCGACTGGTTGGCGACTGTGGTGTGGCTGTGTGTAGCCCCATCCTCGGTGGTTTGAAAGGCGCGGGCGGTTGTGGCGCAGGTTTGGGGCTGCTCCGCACAGGCTGTCGGACGTTGGGCGGTAGCAAGCGCGGGAGGCGCGGCGCGGCGGCGCGCAGAGTGGCGGCCGCTCTCTCGGCCGTCCGCGCCCGCCCGCGACACTGGCTGGGCCCTTGTGATTCTCTGCTCTGCTGTGCTGTGCTTGCGTGCCTGCCGTCCCGCTCGCTCTCGCTCTCGCTCTCGCTGTGTGTTAGGCGCGTCGTCGAAATGGCAGATCAGGCGGCTACGAACGAGACTGCTGCGGCACCCGCCGCCACCGGCACTACGAAGAAGGCCAAGTCTGCGTCGTCTGCGAAGAAGCCGCGCGCCAAGCCTGCGCACCCGCGCACCTCTGAGATGGTGACGGCCGCCATCAAGAGTCTGAAGGAGCGCGGCGGGTCGTCGCTGCAGGCGATCAAGAAGTACATAGCCGCGCACTACAAGCTGGACGCGGAGAAGCTGGCGCCGTTTATCAAGAAGTACCTCAAGTCGGCCGTCGTGGCGGGCGAGCTGGTGCAGACGAAGGGGAAGGGCGCGTCCGGCTCGTTCAAGCTTGCCGGCGCCGGCGGCGGGGGGGGCGGCCGAGGGCGGCAAGGCTCGTGCTGGCGGTGCCAAGAAGAAGCGCGCCGCTCCGGCCAGCAAGGAGAAGAAGGGCGCCCGTGCGGCCGGCGCAAAGAAGGCTGGTGGCGTGAAGGCGGCGACCGGTCGGAAGGCGGGCGCCGCCAAGAAGGCGTCTGCGGCGTCGGCCGCTCCCGCGGGTGCGAAGAAGGCGGCTGCGGCCAAGCCGGCCAAGGCCAAGTCGCCGTCGAAGGCGAAGAAGGCCGCCAAGGTTCCGACGAAGAAGCCGAAGGCGCCGCGCCCGAAGAAGGCGACGACGCCGTCTAAGGCGAAGGCTTCGCCCAAGAAGAAGAAGTAGAGTAGAGGAGAAAGAGATGGGAAAGGAAGGGTTTGGCGCTTGACTCCGTCGTCCCCACCGCCCGTCGTCGTCTAGTGGCGCGCAAGAGACGCGCGGCCCAAAACGGCCCTTCTCAGGGCCATCAAAGCACGTCGGGGAAGGTTTTGATTGTCGTGTTGCGTTTGGTGTGGGTGTGTGTCTGTCTGTCTGGCGTTTCTGTATGCCCGTGGGGATGCTGTTTGCGTGCCGTGGTGGTTGGATTGCGGGGGTCGGTGGCGGGTGTGGGCGGCGGTAGCGGTAAGCGGTGTTGTTGCTGATGTCGTGGTTGATTGTCGCCGTGTTTGTTTTGTGGCGGCGGCCGACGGTTGGTTTTCTGTCACGTTGTTTTGTTTGA
>NW_025725843.1:0-18962 GCF_021461395.2 Schistocerca americana
CTTCGTGTCAACCGACCTTTATTTTGTTAAGTGTGCCCCATTCAGACATTCTGTACCCTTTTAATTCGCATGCCTCTCAGTTCCCTGTCTCTATTTGATATATTATTTTTTGACAAACGCCTATAGCATAACATTTCACATTCGTCATTAGACACAGTTATGGTCTGCTAGCTTAATATACCATCTGTTTAACAAAGCTAAGTCAGTTGCCTAAAGTTTCCTTCTGTTAGACATATGACATCCTAGCTGAATAAGCGATAGTAAAACCAAACCATCTACAGGGCCATGCTATTGGGCGCGTCAAGAAGAGAAAGGCAGCCGAAGAAATACCACCGTCTGATGACCGCGAGCGCAAACACACTGAACAGCGTCGCCGTCGCCGCAAGAGACGTGAGAATAAACTGGTCGCCGCGTCGCAGGAGGCTCCTGCTGGGGTAAGTCAGCGTCATTACTGCCGTGGAGGGCAGGCAGAGAGAGGCGGACAGACAAGTTGAGAGCTGAGAAACAACAGGTACTTCTTAAACTGCACTCATTGCAGAATCAGCCACTGCCAGATCATGTCTATCGAGAATTTCCGATGCTCCAGACATGCCTCCTCGACTATAAATTCCGGAAGGATAGTTTAAGGGTTTCACTTTATTACAATCAAATGATAGATTGGTTACAAGATAATGATGTAAATCTTGGGTCGTACGGATAGCTATTATTATTGTGGGACAGTAAGGCCCGGTGGAAAATATTCACGGGTTACGATTATAACACTCGTGTGAAACACAGCAGCTTCAAACAGCTTCATGAGCACAAATTATAGCCCTGCAGCTGTGCGAGTTACAACTGGCCAATGACTACTGCCAGTCGGAGACACATCCGTCCATCAGTATCGCAGATTTGAGGTAATAATGTAGGACTAGCGAACGGCATCCAGTGTCGACGAATTCATTATAGACGTAGTTCGGAGTGTGGAATGACGGGGAATGAAACCGTTTGACTCATTTTAAACGCAAGTATGCCGATAACCGTTTTATGTGATTTATGTAAACACGGAGAACCGCAATCCGATTGGCCGACTTGAATTTAACTGAGCACAAATACTGGCGCCAGGACCTATCACATCAAAGCGAAAACTGCCATGTACGTAAAGATACAGATATAAGTGATATTAGCCCAGACTGTTAACGGAACTGAACACTTCAGTAGGAAACCCTGGTACGAAACCACAAGCTGAATATCAATACCATCAGTGGCACTTATGAGACAATAGGGAACCAATAAAGCACTCGGAATCAATTACAACAGTTCGGCGATTTATGCCTGCAAGAAAGTGATGACTCATCTAACGTACATGGTAGAAGCGAGGTGACTAACTTAACATAGCAGAAAACTTGGTAAGAATTAGTCGAGGTTAATCAGACTTCGAATACATTCCGACTGTATTAATGAAATCCTCTCTGACAGACACAAATGGTATACGGAGAACAACTCAAATTTCTTAAAACAGACCTGACACATGAAGAGCATCAGTGCAGTCTTTTCTGGTTTATTAAAATTCCATCAACAATTGTTCACGTGATGAGATAAGCGTGAGTTTGCAACTACTTAACTTAGCCAGACTATTTGTGTGAAATAGTAGTAACAACAGTCGGTAGAGCACACACGATGCCAATGGCACAACTCGCATTTATCAGCGCACCTGACATATAGGTAATTAATAACTCCGCATGATTCACTATTAATTGAAAGTAACACTTTTCTTTGGCGCAAGATTCTGCATAATAACGCACAAATAAATTAAGTTTTCGTTAGGAAGTTCCCCTTGTGAGGTTACGACGAAGCCATCGACATAGCTCTGTGGAAGTCAGAAGTATCTGTACCGGGTGACCTTACCGATTAACAAATCGCTTCCTTCGGGATCATAGGAGTTTAGTTCAAGGTATTGGGCAAGGCCAAAATTAATAAATTGAATTTATATAACAAATTTTGATCCTAGCGGCGTTATAAGTATATAAATAGGGGGTTTGTGATACTACTGAATGAAACAGTGGTCACTATAGGGCTGTATATATTAAACTTCGCTACAGACGTCATTTAGACATAAGCGCACACGAACATAAAACTATTATGTTTATTAAGTACACTACTGGCCATTAAAATTGCTACACCACGAAGATGACGTGCTACAGACGCGAAATTTAACTGACAGGAAGAAGATGCTACGATATGTAAATGATTCGCTTTTCAGAGCATTCACACTAGGTTGGCGCCGGTGGCGACACCTACAACGTGCTGACATGAGGAAAGTTTCCAACCGATTTCTCATACACAAACAGCAGTTGACCGGCGTTGCCTGGTGAAACGTTGTTGTGATGCCACTTGTAAGGAGTAGAAATGCGTACCATCACGTTTCCGACATTGATAAAGATCGGATTGTAGTCTATCGCGATTGCAGTTTATCGTATCGCGACATTGCTGCTCGCGTTGGTCGAGATCCAATGACTGTTAGCAGAATATAGAATCGGTGGGTTCAGAAGGGTAATACGGAACGCCGTGCTGGATCCCAACGGCCTCGTATCACTGGCAGTCGAGATGACAGGCATCTTATCCGCATGGCCGTAACGGATCGTGCAGCCACGTCTCGATCCCTGAGGCAACAGATGAAGACGTTTGCAAGACAATAACCATCTGCACGAACAGTTCGACGACGTTTGCAGCAGCATGGAGTATCAGCTCGGAGACCTTGGTTGCGGTTACCCTTGACACTGTATCACAGACAGGAGCGCCTGCGATGGTGTACTCAAAGACGAACCTGGGTGCACGAATGGCAAAACGTCATTTTTTCGGATGAATCCAGGTCCTGTTTACAGCATCATGATGGTCGCATCCGTGTTTGGCGACATCGCGGTGAACGCACATTGGAAGCGTGTATTCGTCATCGCCATACTGGCGTATCTCCCGGCGTGATGGTATGGGGTGCCATTGGTTACACGTCTCGGTCACCTCTTGTTTGCATTGACGACACTTTGAACAGTGGACGTTACATTTCAGATGTGTTACGACCCGTGGCTGTACCCTTCATTCGATCCCTGCGAAACCCTACATTTCAGCAGGATAATGCACGACCGCGTGCTGCAGGTCCTGTACGGGCCGTTCTGGTTACAGAAAATGTTCGACTGCTGCCCTGGCCAGCAAATTCTCCACAACTCTCACCAATTGAAAACGTCTGGTCAATGGTGGCCGAGCAACTGGCTCGTCTCAATACGCCAGTCACTATTCTTGATGAACTGTGGTATTGTGTTGGAGCTGTATGGGCAGCTGTACCTTTACGCGCCATCCAAGCTCTGTTTGACTCAATGCCCAGGCGTATCAAGGCCGTTATTACTGCCAGAGGTGGTTGTTCTTGGTACTGATTTCTCAGGATCTATGCACCCAAATTGCGTGAAAATGTAATCAGATGTCAGTTCTAGTATAATATATTTGTCCAATGAATACCTGTTTATCATCTGCATTTATTCTTGGTGTAGTAATTTTAATGGCCAGTAGTGTATTAGCTTACTTTATACTGTAACTAAAATACCCATACCTTGGCAAAGATTGGTTAATCAGTTTGGGGAAACAACCACGTTCGCAACAGTTCCACAGTGCTTCCCGAATATTAATCATATATGAAAGAAGTACAGAAATACTCGTGCCTGCACCCATTGTGTTGACTGAGTACATGTTGTGTTCGATATTACCAGTAAGCTCAACTGAACGGAGGAAGCCGTAATGTCAGTCGGAAATCGTTACATACACCCTGCAGCTTAGTTAGCGAACGCCGCTGCCGTAGTGGCTGCAGCACTCTCAGTCATCTGACCTGTACTGAAGACTGCTCTCCTGAGAGCCGAAACTCTGTGTGCCTCTCTCAACTGATGTGTCCGCTGGTGAGTCAATGATGGAAGTTTGTTCTACAGAGCGCTCCCAATAAGTATCAGAAATTTTATTTACTTTTCGGAGTGTGCGTTCAGCCAATCAGGCGTTCTCCATGTAGACACATGTGAGTTCTGTTCTTCCACTCCAGAATTTGTTTGCATTATCCTATGTCAGTGCTCGCACGTTTCTTAGCAGAGTCAACAAAATTTCAGTTAGCTTCGCAGCAGCCTGTCATCTCAGGGAGCCGTGCTGTTAAGCACATAAGATCCAGATGGTCTTTCGTCCCACTCCAGGCTTACCTTTTCACCGTTGTGGACCTAGCAGTTCCCATAACGTGGGAACACAACCTGTAGCTGCTAACTCAGGATATGCCCCCTCTGCGCCAGTGGACACGCCAAGTTAAAACGTACACATCAGCTTTCCATCGTTTAGGATGCAGGCACGGACAGTGCCTCTGCCGTGGAGCTCACGCCGCGTGCTCTGTACTGTGGCCTGACACCGACACACGCTCCCTTCTTCTGGTGGTCTGCGTTCAACACGCAGTCTGTACGATTCCCCGCTACTCATTTAAACAATCGCCCAGATTCAGGAAATAATATGGACATGTAGTGTCAGATACGAATTCGCTGACGTCAGTTTCAACAAAAACTCTTATTTCTTGCTGGGAATTGATTTAGATACGTTGGGTTAGTGAAGTTAACGGAGTTTGACTATGGCACCAGACAGGGTTTACGAAAACAATTGCACAACATTCTGGTCTGAGATACATGCTTACTTTACTGTGTATTTGGCATACATGAGTTTGTGCGGTAGTGTGGTAAGTAGTAAAGAAAAAACCTTCACGAATGTAACCTACAAAACAGGGCACGAAAAATGTCACATGTGGTTAGATCTATGACTTAAGAGGCTGGTTTCATTCTTCTGTGGGAGCTAAACTCATTATGTCAAATGGTTCAAATGGCTCTGAGCACTATGAGACTTATCATATGAGGTCATCAGTTCCCTAGGACTTAGAACTACTTAAACCTAACTAACCTAAGGACATCACATCACATCACCTATGCCCGAGGCAGGGTTCGAACCTGTGACCGTAGCCTTCGCGGGACTCCAGACTGAGGCGCCTACAACCGCTCGACCACGGCGGCCGGCTCTTTATGTCTTCTCGCATATTATGCACTGCTTCGGTAGTAAATTGTTTCTTATATTCCAATCTAGGCACACCGTCTCAGCGTTTCCTATCAAGTGCCTGCGTAACTGTTCATGGATGAGATAGAAATAGTCGTGTCAACCTACCACTAATCATCGACCTTTCATTCTTGTATCGCACAGTTCTCTACCTTATTTGATAAGTTAGTTTTTAACTGACGTCTTCTTATAGCCTACATTTAAGGGCTGCTAATTTAACATATAATCTGTTTAAGAATGCTAAGTAAAGTATCCAAAGCTTTATCTATGATTGATATATGCCATCCTAGCTGAATAAGTAACTATAAGATCAAACGACCCACAGGTCAACGTTATTGGGCGCTTCAAAGTGAATAAGATAGCAGAAGATAATCCTCCATTTAAGGATCAAGACAGCGACCTGAGTACTCAATGAGAGATTTGCCTCAAGGAACGAGATGTAACACTGGTGGATGCGCCGCAGGAGGGCCCCACTGAGGTAAAACGACATTGTTACTAACATTAAGAGTAAGCGTGTGAGAGCGATGAGGAAACAGCTGCGTCTCTGATTGTACACACTGCAGAATTAGCAAATTAGACAGGTGATATCAATCGAGGTAATCTCATGATTTGCACACATCTCCATGACTGTAAAATGCAGTTGTCCCTCATCTTTACATGAAGTATTAACAGACTGATTCACGGTATCGGAATCCAATAATACAGCAACCGTTGGTTCGAAGACTCAAATGTAAATATAAAGTACTACTCAGGGAATGTAAGATTCCATTGTAAAACTGTCACGGGTTTGACAAATATTACTCGTGTTACAGACGCTAGCCTACAGCGATTGTGAGTCTGCCAACTGTAGAACTCCGTCGTGGCGGGTCTCAACGGTCCGATGGCTGCTACCAGTCGGAGACACATCCGTTTAGCAGTACTGCACGTACCAGGCAATGCTGTAAGATCAGCAGCTGAATTTCAGAATGAGATTTTCACTCTGCAGCGGAGTGTGCGCTGATATGAAACTTCCTGGCAGATTAAAACTGTGTGCCCGACCGAGACTCGAACTCGGGAACTTTGCCTTTCGCGGGCAAGTGCTCTACCAACTGAGCTACCGAAGCACGACTCACGTCCGGTACTCACAGCTTTACTTCTGCCAGTACCTCGTCTCCTACCTTCCAAACTTTACAGAAGCTCTCCTGCGAACCTTGCAGAACTAGCACTCCTGAAAGAAAGGATATGCGGAGACATGGCTTAGCCACAGCCTGGGGGATGTTTCCAGAATGAGATTTCGCAGGAGAGCTTCTGTAAAGTTTGGAAGGTAGGAGACGAGGTACTGGCAGAAGTAAAGCTGTGAGTACCGGACGTGAGTCGTGCTTCGGTAGCTCAGTTGGTAGAGCACTTGCCCGCGAAAGGCAAAGTTCCCGAGTTCGAGTCTCGGTCGGGCACACAGTTTTAATCTGCCAGGAAGTTTCAGCTGAATTTCAGTTTGCGACAAAGTCGAAATCGAGTTAGTGCAACTTATGGAATTTTCTGTGGAATACCATTTATGATTGGCTTGTCTCTTACAGAGATGTAAGACTTCGGAAAATATCCTACTGAATCATAGCTGAAAAATTATACGGTTGCTAGTGAGGGTACGAACGTCTGGCTACAGTGCGATTGCTGCCGTTGACATTTGCTATCAAGGATAGCGGCAGTTCTTTAGATGCTGCTGTGTAATGCAGATCTCGACCACAGCAGCATACACTTGTCTGGTCAGTCACACCTTCAACAGTCACATTAGCGCCAAGAGATATCACAATAAAAAGCAAAACTTCCTATGTACTTACATACAAATATGTACAATTAGGCAATCCTCTTAGTGGAGCACAGCACTTCTGCGTGCTGCGCAAGAGTCAGTGGATGTGAAACAAGCAGCTGGGAATAATTGAAGCCAGGAAAACCCCAAAGAACACGTGAAACGGTAGAGGATGGATATTGCAGTCACAACAGTTACAACACTTCAACGACTGTTGCCTACAACAAAGTTATTGTGGTGTCACCGCCAGACACCACACTTGCTAGGTGGTAGCCTTTAAATCGGCCGCGGTCCGTTAATATACGTCGGACACGCGTGTCGCCACTATCAGTGATTGCAGACCGAGCGCCGCCACACGGCAGGTCTAGTCTAGAGAGGCTCCCTAGCACTTTCCCGAGTTGTACAGCAGACTTTGCTAGCGATGGTTCACTGTTTACATACGCTCTCATTTGCCGAGACGACAGTTTAGCATAGCCTTCAGCTACGTCATTTGCTACGACCTAGCAAGGCGCCATATTCAGTTATTATAATCAAGAGCGACGTTCATCATTAATGGATTAAAGTTAAGTATGAAACTAATTACGTCCGCTTTCTGAATTCTATTTCCTTGTCATGTTCCAGACCTCACGTCAGTATAGTCCTTCCCTCCTCACGCCAGCCTGCGTGAGCTAAGCGCGTGCACTTCGGCCTCCTCTAGTAACACGGTGTTGGCTCTTCTGCCAACACAAGTTATTATATCCCATATAACACGGATGTTTGAAATGGTATAATTACTACATCTAGTACGTTCGCTTGATAACGGTACTTTGGCATGATCTCTTGAAACAAGTGAGTAGGTTATATTCGACCTCATAAACATTTCATTTGTGTAAATAAATGATCGTCTCACCTAAAGAACATAGTCATCTCTCTTCCAACACTGATCACACAGTGAGAGCACAGTTCGATGCAATTTCGTGGGGTTTGCTCTGTTACGACACTCGTGATCTTGTAAAAGGATTGTCAGTCCATACTATCAATTTAACTTGATAAGAAGTGCAACGGCCCAGGTTATGAGAAAGTATTACTGTCTCTCTTTGAGGCGAATGATAGGTTTCCCACGTGTCTCCATGCAGGTTCTGCTAGAGACACTATGCCCACATTAGTTTTCAACACCATAATACTTAGGTTTTGGAACCAAAAAGATAATTAACAGGGTATTACCACATCCTTAATGGATGTTAGTCTATAAAATGGAATTACTTTGTTTTCTACAGATATAGGCTGCTTTAGAATTAAGCTGATTAAGTTACAGCTAGAACAATAGTGAGGATTTTTACTCTGTTCCAGACTGAGCAACAAGTTTGAGGTAAAACGTACAAATTATGATTTGATGTATTCAAAAAAATTACTTTGACACAGCTGTCGCGGATTGACAAAAAATTTACACATAGAATGAGGTTAACAGAACAGCGTGTGCGAGATACACAATGTGATCAGAAGTATCCCAACATCTTGCTGAAAATGATGGCGCCTTCCATCGGTAATGCTGCAATTCAATATGGTGGCTTGATGACAGCTTCCACTCTCGCAGGCATATGTTCAATCAGGTGCTGGTAGGTTTCTTGGGGAATGGCAGCCCATCTTAACGGAGTGTTGCACTGTGGAGAGGTATCGATGCCGTTGGGTGAGGGCTGCCACGCAGTCGGCGTTGCAAAACATCCCAAAGCTGTCCTATGGGATTTAGGTCAGGACTCTGTGCAGGCTAGTCCATTACAGGGATGTTATTGCCGTGTAACCACACCGCTATAGGCTGTGCATTATGAACAGGTGATTGATCGTGTTGAAAGATGCAATCGCCATCCTCGAATTGCTCTTCAACAGTGGGAAGCAAGAAGGTGCTTAAAACATCAATGTAGGCCTGTGCTGTGATAGTGCCTCGCAAAACAACGAGTGCAAGCCCTCTCCAAGAGAAAACCGACCACACCCTGACACCTCCTTCGCCTCCGAATTTTACGCTGGCAGATGACGTTCTCGGGGCATTCGCCATGCCCACACCCTACCATCGAATGGTCACATTGTGTACCGAGATTCGTCACTCCACACAACATTTTTCCATTGTTAAATCGTCCAATGTTTACTCTCCTTACACCAAGCGAGGCGTCGTTTGGCATTTACCGGCGTGATATGTGGCTTATGAGCAGCCGCTCGACCATGAAATCCATGCTTTCTCACCTCCCGCCTGTCATAGTAATGGCAGCGGATCGTGATGCAGTTTGGAATTACTGTGTGATGGTGTGGATAGTGTCAGCGTATTACACATTACGACCCTCTTCAACTGTCGGTGGTCTCTGTCAAACAGACGAGGCCAGCCTGTACCCTTTTGTGCTGTGCGTGTCCCTTCACGTTTTCACTTCCCTATCGCACCGGCAACAGTGGACGTAGGAATGTTTAGGAGTGTGGAAATGTCTCGTACAGACGAATGACACAAGTGACACCCAATCACCTGACCATGTTCGAAATTCGCGAGTTCTGCGGAGCGCCCCATTCTACTCCTTCACGATGTCTAATGACTACTGAGGTCGCTGACATGTAGTGCCTGGCAGTAGGTGGCAGCACAATACACCTAATGTGGAAAACGTATGTTTTTGGGGGTGTCCGGATGCTTCCGATCACACAGTGTAGGTACATTTCTCTCTGTAGCACAGGCTAATTACTCAAATATGTACCCATTTCCGAACATTTAAAGCGTCTTGCCACTAATTGTTCAACTTTCAAAACTTATCATGATCTCCTTCTTTTTCTTTGGTCTTTAGCTATCAGGTTGGCTATCAGCAGCTTGCCAAGCATTTCTGTCTCCGGCCTTTTTCTTGAGTGCAGTATAGGTGGTGGAACTTGCGTCGTCCATGATACGGTTGATGTATACTAGACTAGGTTTGTCTCTTGTGTTCTTCCTTTCTGCTGTCCTTTCAGTAGCACCTTTAATGACACCATAATATCTCAGCATATGGCTGACACATGTGGCGTTCAATAAGCTTTAGGAGACATAGCAACAAGTTGTCTACCCTGCAGTGCTTCAGTTCGCTTAATCCGTTCTTTTCACAGAAAATCTTGAGACTGCTGCGATAGAACCACATCTCGAAGGCTATCAGTTTTCTTTCGCCTCCTCGATTGTCCGTGTTTCACATCTGTACAGCGGCACACTCCACACAAAATCTTCATGAGGTCTTTCCTCAGGTATTGGCCTAGAAACGAGATGTGCAAGGTTCCTGCTCTTGTTAAAAGCAGCTGTTGCCTGCTTTATTTGGCTTGCAATATCCTTCCTAGATCCGTCTGAGGGTGGTTTTATTCCATAGGAAGCAAAAGGATTCTACGGTCTCCAGTCCCTCATTGTTAAATGAGCACTGTCTACTCATCAAGATTTTTGTCTTAACTTTATTAATTTGCATGTTAGGAAGAAGTGAGGCTGACTTTCGTCTGCATCTCTCTTCTGTATTTCCGCACATTCGCTTAACACTGTAGTATCATAAGAAAATCTCAACATATCTGTTATCTTACCTTCAATTTTAATTCCTACTACAAGTCCTAGTGTGTCCCTAAATTAATGTAGAGTCCTCTGAATGTATCCGCTGAATAAGATAGCAGAAATTGAACAGCCCGGTCCGACACTTTATTTAACAGTGGCTTGCTCTTGATGTTATCCGCTTCTTATCGCAGCCACCTTTTCTCTGTAAAGTTACTGCAGTACTCCTCTGTTCTGATACATTACGGCATTCCCTCTCTCAGCATCTCGAAAATCTATCGCTAGACTACACCGTCTAATACTTTCTATTTGTCGACGTAGGCAATATACAGTGTCCTGTGAGGTATGACCAGTATTCAGAGATGCGACATGAACGGTCATTCGAAGCAAAAGAGACCAGTAAACATGAACTGTATTCGTAGCTTAAGATCTGTAAGCACATGTTTTGTGGAAGAGATGTGTTTCACAACAGTGAAGCAGCACAAGTGCCCAAAGTCTGAAAGTGAGCACTTTACAGCCCATATTTACAGGAAATATTTTTCGTGATTTGGGCCATACTTACGCCCCTCAAAATATAGAAGGCCAAGATGAGATTTTGTTACACTATCGAAGAAGAAGTGCTCATTGCTGCATTTTAGAACCCATGTTTAGTAGACGGTTAAGCTTCGAATGATCGTTCCTGTCATACACCTGAATACTGACCATTCCTCCTACGACACTCTGCTGCATTCTTGGCTCTCGCTTAGTCTTGTCTCAGGTATTAGCCGTAACCCGAGTACTGCTTCTCGTGTGCCTACAGCTCCTCTAAAGCTGAATTGATCTTCGGTATCTTGTACACCCATCCTTTCTTCAGTTCGCGTTACAATGATAGAGGTCAAGATCTGGGTGGCGTGTGTTATTAAATTGTTCACATTTGTTTGCAGATACATTCTTTTGTGTTGGCGCTGTAACTATTCTTCGAAGTCTGTTCGGTGTTCCCTGGTTTCGTATGTAATTTGTATGAAATGTAACAGGTCTTCATGCAGCTGTTGTCAAGCAGCCTTGACGAGTTTTGCTGGTTTATCACCATCTTCAGCGGCTTTCCCATGTTTTAGCTGCTTGACTACGAGATAAAATTGATCACACGGGATACAAACTCCCTCCTCTTCCGGATTGCTTGCCTCAGCGTTCTCCAGTTCCTTATCTTCACTATTTCTTGCATACGGCTTTTCAAGGCATTGTTTGCACCATTCTAGTACATCTTTATGATCATAGAACAAGAACCAGATGAGGGCGTAGCAGGTAGCTTGAAATACATTAAATGGTTACGAAAATATAATCCACTTATTGAAACAGATATAACACGTTCACGTAGTGGCAGAGTGAAAATATCCCGAAGTTACACCAAACATCGTGCGCAACATAAAACAAAAAAAAATTACAATAGACGTGTTATCGAATGCCATGACAATAACAGTCTAGAATAATCAATTACAGAAGGTTAGGAAAAGAAAGTGTGCTGAATGTTAGAAGGGTAATGAAGCTATTGAATGTGGAGTTGTAAGAACTGCTGTTTTATTACTTACAGTGAGATAAGAACTGCTACCAGAATGCACCACGACAGAATTTTTTTCGCGTGAGGGTATATCCGTGGAGTCTAGGCCCCTCTTCTACAATAAATAACATCAATACGGCCATTCCCCCTTAGTAAGTAAGGGCCAAGCAACCGTTAGAAAATGTTCACGTGGTGGTGTTGTTGATGATGCGGTCTCCCGTTTGAAGTATGATGAGATGCAGGTTCCCACGGTAGTCTATCCTGTGAGAGGCTCTTTGCTTCTCCATAAGTGCAGCAGCCGACATTCATTTCAATCTCCTTACTGTGTTCAAGTCTTCCTCTACCTGTACAAATCTTACAACCCTTCCACCTCCTCTCCCCACTCACCCTCTCGCATCACCCTGTTAACAACATTAGATCCTACGTATCCGCACGATGGATACTAGAAACTGATCCCAGCTATCAGCGAATTGTGTGATAAAAGACTTTTTCCTCCATTTCGATTCATTTCCTCCTCGCAAGTTACACGCTGCACCCAGTTCATCTTCAGTACTCTCCTGGAGAAATATATCAAAACTATATATTCCAATCCATCTGAATTGTCTATCTTCATGCGTTCCACTCATGTACATGGCTACACTATAGACAAATACCTCGAGAAGACTACCTAGAACTGAAATTTATATTATAGGTTAATTAATTTCTGCTTTTCAGAAACGTCTTTCTTGCTATTGACGTCCTGATGTTTACATGTCCTCTACTTTGCTAATAATCTGTTACTTTTGCCCAAACAACGAAGCTCAGTTTACTTCTCCCAGTGTCAATTGTTAATATTTTTCCACCTTCAACTACTAATTCAATTCTCCCGCATTTTACTATCCTACTTTTACTTTTGCTAGTATTCATAGGTAATTTCTTTTCAAGACATTACTCATTTTGTTCAACTGATAATCAAAGGAAATTGGTGTACCTTACAGAACTGATTTGTCATGAACTCAGAGTTTTATTTTTTTCTCCTTGAGCTTCAATCCCCATACCTAATTTTTGTCTATTTTCCGTACTGCTTGCTGAATTGCTAGGTTACAATCTTGTCTCACTCTCGTCCTAGCTGCTGTATGCCTGCGATCCTGAGACCTTTATAATTGCACTTTGTTTTATCACAAGTTTTTGGACCACATCACTCCCTGTATTTTATCCCTGTGATCCTCAGAAATGGAATTCCTACCGGTTTACTTTTGCCTTGCAGCAGTCTCTCTTCAGAGCCCTAAGGTCGGAAATGACTTACTCGTCCCCATACTTCCGCGAAACCTCCGCTACCAATGTCTTCATTAATTCGTATTAGATTTTTCGTGACTATTCCTTTAACTCTTAAACTTACGAGCATTTGGTCTGTCTGGGAATGGGATTATTACAAGTCTGAGTGTATTCCACCTGCTGTGGATGTTTTACGTATCACGTGGAACACCTTTTTCAGGTTCCCTACCAGTGATCGGAACAATTTTGAAACACTGTTGTGTACGCCAAGAGTCTTTCTTCGAATTGGTTCTTTACTGCTGTGTGAAACTCTTTTTAGTGTACCATATGTCACTTCGAATCTTCATCCACTTCCCATTTTAAGTTGGTTTATTTTGTAGGACCCATTCATACGTTAAATCCAGCTTTCAGACCTCCGTTCTTTCATTCGTAATGACTTGTCAGGTAAGCGTTTGATATTTATGCATGTGAGTCTCTCTTCTCTAACGGTTTACATAATTTTCCCATATATGGTATCTAACTTTCCGATTGTTACACACGCTTCTATCGTTTCGCATTTCTTCTGCATCCAGCCTTGTTTTCCCGTTTTCAGATTACTGCAAAACTTATTTTTACGTGTGTGTATTCACGTTTGAGACTTCATTTCCTGTTTTTCTTTTTTAATTTTATTCTTTAAACAGTTAAAAGCAGCAGCTGGCCAATTAGGCAAGAATTCTACTGGAAATAATATTTTTGCCCATTTGATTCTCTACTGCCCTCTCTATTTCACGTGTTCAAGTTTTCCGTTCGTCTTGTAATGCAATGCTTCCCATTTCTCAGTGGGTTTTGGACTTACCTCGGACCATTTCTCCAGATTTCAATCTTTCTGCAGCTTCTTAAATTTCAATTAGCCGTTTATATCCAACAAAGTATGGATATAGGCCATAACTGCTCCTGGAAAGAAAAACGAGTTTAAAATCTGGTTTCCAAATCTCTGTCTTGTTAATGCACAATCTGAGAGGCTTTGAAAAGATAGGGAATAAGAGCAAATGGGGAATTCTGCGTCATTTGCGAATCCCCAAACCACATAACGCTTGTAACTGACACAGTTCCTCGTCGGGTGGTAGTATCATGTTCTGAGTCTATACTAGCACTACTGAAGGCGGAAAGACCGACATACGTAAAGTTTGTATCCCGTACTTCAGTTGACGTATACAGGTCAACTGAAGTACCGGATACTGGTGCTAGCTAGACGAACACAGCGACATGTGTAACATTGATGAGATTTACCCATATTGGTCTGTTGAAGTACAGAATACACATGTTATAATTGTCGTTATTTCCCATTCGCTAATACTAATTAGTATCATATTCTTCAGTTGACCTATATAGCTCAACTGAAGAATGGGATACAATTTTGACTGCTATTGGTTTTCTTGAGGTCGATCGCAAAACTGTGATAAATTTCTGTCGATACTCTTAGTATCGAAACCAAAAATAATTGTATCCCATACTCTATTTGACCCACATCGGTCAACAGGTAGCCAATTTTATGCACGTGGATTTCCTCGTTTTCATTAGCAGTAGTATCTTTTTCTTCAGTTGACCTATATAGGTCAACTGAAGAATGGGATGCAAGTATCATGTATGTAGATATTTCCGCCTTCACTAGTAATACTATCTGCGTAAGAACAGAATGTTAGTAGTAGCGGAGACGAAAGAAACACCACCTTCAAATTTTGTATCCCGTACTTCACTTCACATATACAGTGCAACTGAAGAATAGGATACCAATGCTAACGAAAACGAAGAAATCGACGTACGTTAAATTCGTATCCCATACTGCAATTAATCTATACATATCGACTGAATTTCGAGATACATCTCATATATATCTCAACTGAGGTATTCTGTGCTACCACTACTTCTATCGTTTTTTTCCTTTATTTTTTACAGAAGTACCAGGACTCAAACAAGCGATATCCTTAACATTATGGTCGAAATATTACTGGACGTTATGTATGTCAACCACCTGTTTGTCTCCTGCATTCCTTAATTTCTAAACATTTGTCTCAGCTGTTAAATCTGTGTAGTATATCATCTCTGGAAAATTCTGACGTCATTGGTCAGAGCGGACGGGTTGTATCCCGTTCTTCAGTTGGCTCGAGACTTTTAGTTACAGACATGCTGCCAGTACGAGAATCTTAGCGCTACATTATTGTGCAGTCGGTGATAATGGAAGACCCTCTTTCCCATATCATACACTAAGTCATCAGCTTCTAATACCTGTGCAGTAATAATATTCCAATATCTTACTTCCTACCTGTTAAACATAATCACTACTATCCAAATTCTGAATTACATTTGACTCTGAAGTAAAACAGTGACGCTCCGTATAAACCTTTTGTCTGAAAAATCTTACCAATTATTATTATTTCATAATGTAAGTCCTGGTGTATAATGTTGTTTCTAGTTTAACCAAGCACCTAACACTATCTTAGTTGCCCAGGTGGACGGTGCCAAGATGGATCAAGAGGAGGAGAGAGTAGCTGAGTGTCTTGTGGATGCTGTCAAGATAGAACAAGACTGTCAAGAGTTAGACGAGGAGGTAGCTGAGTGTCTCATGGGTGCTGCCAAGATGTGTGAAGCATGTAGTGACACTGAGGAAGGGGCAAATGAGGGTGTCGTGGACGTTTCTGATATTGACCCAGCATGTGGAGATGAAGAGGACGGGGCAACCGAGAGTGTAGTGAATGCTGCTAGGATGGAAGAAGCCCAACAAGATTTAGAGGAGGAGGCAGGTGAAAGTCTCATGGATGCTGCCAAGATGTGTGAAGCATGTAGTGACACTGAGGAAGGGGCAAATGAGGGTGTCGTGGACGTTTCTGATATTGACCCAGCATGTGGAGATGAAGAGGAAGGGGCAACTGAGAGTGTAGTGAATGCTGCTAGGATGGAAGAAGCCCGTCAAGGTTTAGAGGAGGAGGCAGCTGAAAGTCTCATGGGTGCTGCCAAGATGTGTGAAGCATGTAGTGACACTGAGGAAAGGGCAAATGAGGGTGTCGTGGACGTTTCTGATATTGACCCAGCATGTGGAGATGAAGAGGATGGGGCAACTGAGAGTGTAGTGAATGCTGCTAGGATGGAAGAAGCCCATCAAGATTTAGAGGAGGAGGCAGCTGCAAGTCTCATGGGTGCTGCCAAGATGTGTGAAGCATGTAGTGACACTGAGGAAGGGCCAAATGAGGGTGTCGTGGACGTTTCTGATATTGACCCAGCATGTGGAGATGAAGAGGATGGGGCAACTGAGAGTGTAGTGAATGCTGCTAGGATGGAACAAGCTCATCAAGACTTAGAGGAGGAGGCAGCTGAGAGTCTCATGGGTGCTGCCAAGATGGAGGAAGTCCATGTAGAGGTGGAGGGGGCAGCTGAGAGACCCTGTAACCAACCCTCAGGTGCCGCTTGCACCCACTGAAAAAATGTTCGTTTGTTCGTTTAAGTTCTTTTTTGTGTTCAGATTTTGATCTGTTTGTCGTTCTGAGTTTCGTTTTTTGCTGTGTTCATTTAATGTTGTTTGTGTTTATTAATTTTTCAATTTTCATTACAATCCTTGGTTTATTTAAAACAAAAAAATAAATTTTACGTATTTCACCAACTGTTCTCTTGTTATTTAGTGTACTTCTGCAACAATAATAGTTGCCGAATTGAAAGTACGTTTCATTTTCAGTTTATTTTATAGGTTACTCTCTCTCTCTGTCGTTACAATGAAATCAACAATAGACTAAACCCAGGTCTCAGGCTAAGGTATTTATGAAGCTCATTTCAGTGACATTGAAAGGTCTGTGATATATACACAATAATAGTCATCGGTAAGTGCTACATTCACTTCTGTATTGCAAACATCACATAATGCCGATTTACGTAGTATGATTTTATAGTTGTTAGAGGGGGTAAGGTAACAAGCCGCAATATCGTTGGTCCGATGTCTCTAATGACTCTGGGTAGGTTCATGGCCTGGACAATTGTCCGCACTTGTGACCAATCTCTGTGAGTGTATTTCATGGTTGCAACACGTGTGGGAGTGCGTTGGATGAAAAATTCCGAAAGAATATTGCTGAGGTTGCTGTAATCTGTTCTCCCCTATGTAGCTAACTTCTTTTTCATAGAAGCGTACATCCTTCAATCTGAGAGTTGACAGATTTGCAACATTTGGTTTGTGATCCTCCGTGCTTCTCCACTGAGTTTCTTTGTAGCTTGTTTAAAAATGCTGTCATGACATGCCGGAATATAGAAACTGTAGTCGAGCTGCCAGAGCCTCATTATTTTCTGGTATGATTCTGCGCTAATCATACATGCGCAATAAATTGGGTTGTTTCAGTTTTCCTCTCGTTTTAACTCGGAAAAATCCCGAGAGGAGAAATAGAGTAGGAGTGGTTCTGTGGGGACAAGTCCAAATTAGAGCACGTATCATTCTCTGGCCAGCTTCTCACCTGCGTAGCACGGTAATATGATACGCTGTAACGTGAAAGAAATGTGTCGTATGCCACTCAGCTTGATTATGCCACTCACTCCTATCCTCAATGAGTATTCTTGCGCTATGTGCTCATCAGTAATTTGTAAAAGGACCCAGTTATTTACGGTTAATGGGCGACGAAAGTACGTGCGCGAGCAACATAGATTTTTTCCGTATGCTACACCAACGTGTATTATTTGAAAGCAAGTGTGTGGTGGGAAAACAAAGCATACAACTTTGTAAGTTCATACAGTAGGTGCAGGGCGTGATGTAACATCTCAGTATGCTAAATTGTCTCATTATTATTTAATTTAGTGCAATGGATAAGGAAGGGAAGTGTCCTCAGTAACTAACTGGTCGGGTTTATAGTTGGGCCGTAATACAATCACTTTAAAAGTCTTAAGAAATCAATTGGGGCACCATACGCCAACCAGAAATAGTGGGCAATCAGAACGGAGACTGAATATTTACAAACGGTACACAGAGAGAGCACACCTACCCACTGATTGTAGAAGTTAAGCAAGTAAGCGTAATAACAAAAAGAAGGTGAGCTCATCGATGTATCAGCGTGACAAAATTCACAACATCGCACAGGCCAAGAAAGAAGAAACCTCATCGTCTATGTAGTTGTGACCACGTACGAGCGTAGGAGAGATATTACATATACCTTACTCACAGCTACATCGTCCACGCATCGACTATAACGCACACAAAAGATTTATGTCAAATTCACGTTAACACACGCACACTGCCTGATTTGAAAGCTATGCACAAGGAGCGGTTGCCCATTGTCTGTACAGTCGTGCGCACGTGGCGGCTTTTTTAAGGCGATGGTATACACATTAAACACCATTTAATAGATCTTGATTCCGATAAAATTCACACAGTAATATTCTTTCTCAATGTATGTTTTCACACGCATGCTGCCTTAAATGAGAGCCATTGATGAACGATGAGAGCTCATTTTATGTGTAGCCATGGCCACGTGGTACATGGAGAACAGTGGCATACAGTTTACTGACGGTGAGACCATTCTTCATTGGGAGAACGTTCACACGATAATATTTTTATACAGTACACACGAAAACACGCAACTGTCCGAGTTAAAGTGCAAGCTAATTGTCTTTGCGGCCATCAACGACAGACAATGGAAGGCAATGACTGATACGTTTCACACAAAGAAATAATCAGTTGATCCTATACAAATTGCTGGAGAAAAGGAGCACCTGTAATTAAATAATCATAACATCAGCAGTCCTAAAGCTAAAGGCTAAAGGCTGATGATTCAATGATTGCACGATGGAAA
>NW_025725844.1:300000-375416 GCF_021461395.2 Schistocerca americana
AGGACAACGACCATAAGGTGCCCGAGGCAGCAATAGACCCTTGGAGACAAGTCGGCTGGAGGCCGATGTATTGAATCTCGACGCAATTTGAGTGTTCCATCGGCATTAGGAGGCCCTGAACGTTACAGTTAACTATCATTTTAGCGTCGGATTCGAAAATCTACTAACAGGAGAAGGATCATATGGTGCACGAGACTGCAATATCCCCTTGGATACAAGTCGCCTGGAGGCCGATGAATTGAATCTCGACGCAATTTGAGTGTTCCATCGTCATTAGGAGGCCCTAAACCTTACAATTAACTATCAGTTTCGCGTCGGATTCGAAAATCTACTCACAGGAGAAGTTCATACGGTGCTCGAGACAGCAATATACCCCTTGGAGACAAATCGACTGGAGGCTGATGTATTGAATTTGGACGTAATTTGAGTGTTCCATCGTCATTAGGAGGCCCTAAACGTTACAATTAACTATCATTTTTGCGTCGGATTCGATAATCTAAACTCACAGGAGAACGACAATAAGGTGCCCGAGACAGCAATATCCCCTTGGAGACAAGTCGGCTGGAGGCCGATGTATTGAATCTCGACGCAATTTGAGTGTTCCATCGGCATTAGGAGGCTCTGAACGTTACAGTTAACTATCATTTTAGCGTCGGATTCGAAAATCTACTAACAGGAGAAGGATCATATGGTGCACGAGACTGCAATATCCCCTTGGATACAAGTCGGCTGGAGGCCGATGTATTGAATCTCGACGCAATTTGAGTGATCCATCGTCATTAGGAGGCCCTAAAGCTTACAGTGAACTATCAGTTTCGCGTCGGATTCGATAATCTAAACTCACAGGAGAACGTCCATAAGGTGCCCGAGGAAGCAACAGACCCTTGGAGACAAGTCGGCTGGAGGCCGATGTATTGAATCTCGACGCAATTTGAGTGTTCCATCGTCATTAGGAGGAACTGAACGTTACAATTAACTATCATTTTTGAGTCGGATTCGAAAATCTAGACTCACAGGAGAACGACCATAAGGTGCGCGAGGCAGCAATAGACCCTTGGAGACAAGTCGGCTGGAGGCCGATGTGTTGAATCTTGACGCAATTTGAGTGTTCCATCGGCATTAGGAGGCCCTGAACGATACAATTAACTATCATTTTTGCGTCGGATTCGAAAATCTAGACTCACAAGAGATCGACCATAAGGTGCCCGAGGCAGCATTAGACCCTTGGAGACTAGTCGGCTGGAGGACGATGTATTGAATCTCGACGCAATTTGAGAGTTCTATCGTCATCAGGAGGCGCTGAACGTTAATATTCACTATCATTTTTGCGTCGGATTCGAAAATCTAGACTCACAGGAGAAGGATCATATGGTGCCCGAGACAGCAATATCCCCTTGGAGACAAGTCCGCTGGAGGCCGATGTATTGAATCTCGACGCAATTTGAGTGTTCCATCGTCATTATTAGGAACCGAACGTTACAATTAACTATCATTTTTGCGTCGGATTCTAAAATGTTGACTCACAGGGGAACGACCATACGGTGCCCGAGGCAGCTATTGACCCTTGGAGACAAGTCGGCTGGAGGCCGATGTATTGAATCTCGACGCAATTTGAGTGTCCCATCGTCATTAGAAGGCCCTGCACGTTACAATTAACTATCATTTATGCGTCGGATTCGAAAATCTACTCAGAGGAGAAGTTCATACGGTGCTCGAGACAGCAATATCCACTTGGATACAAATCGACTGGAGGCCGATGTATTGAGTATGGACGCAATTTGAGTGTTCCATCGTCATTAGGAGGCCCTAAACGTTACAATTAACTATCATTTTTGCGTCGGATGCGATAATCTAAACTCACAGGAGAACGACCATAAGGTGCCCGAGGCAGCAACAGACCCTTGGAGACAAGTCGGCTGGAGGCCGATTTATTGAATATCGACGGAATTTGAGTGTTCCATCATCATTACAAGGCCCTGAACGTTACAATTAACTATCATTTTTGCGTCGGATTCGAAAAACTAGACTCACAGGAGAACGACCATCAGGTGCCCGAGGCAGCAATATCCCTTTGGAGACAAGTCGGCTGGAGGCCGATGTATTGAATCTCGACGCAATTTGAGTGATCCATCGGCATTAGGAGGCCCTAAACGTTACAATTAACTATCATTTTTGCGTCGGATTCGATAATCTAAACTCACAGGAGAACGACCATAAGGTGCACGAGGCAGCAATAGACCCTCGGAGACAAGTCGGCTGGAGGACGATGTATTGAATCACGACGCAATTGGAGAGTTCCATCGTCATAAGGAAGCCCTGAACGTTACAATTAACTATCAGTTTCGCATCGGATTCGAAAATCTAGACTCACATGAGAGCGAACATAATAGGCCGGAGGCAGTAATATCCCCATGGAGACAAGTCGGCTGGAGGACGATGTATTGAATCTCGACGCAATTTGAGTGTCCCATCGTCATTAGGAGGAACTAAACGTTACAATTAACTATCATCTTTGCGTCGGATTCAATAATCTAAAGTCACAGGAGAACGACCATAACGTGCCCGAGGCAGCAACAGACCCTTGGAGACAAGTCGGCTGGAGGCCGATGTATTGAATCTCGACGCAATTTGCGTGTTCCATCGGCATTAGGAGACCCTGAACGTTACAGTTAACTATCATTTTAGCGTTGGATTCGAAAATCTACTAACAGGAGAAGGATCATATGGTGCACGAGACTGTAATTACCCCTTGGATACAAGTCGGCTGGAGGCCGATGTATTGAATCTCGACGCAATTTGAGTGTTCCATCGTCATTTGGAGGCCCTAAACCTTACAATTAACTATCATTTTTGCGTCGGATTCGATAATCTAAACTCACAGGAGAACGACCATAAGGTGCCCGAGGAAGCAACAGACCCTTGGAGACAAGTCGGCTGGAGGCCGATGTATTGAATCTCGACGCAATTTGAGTGTTCCATCTTCATTAGGAGGCCCTGAACATTACAATTAACTATCATTTTTGCGTCGGATTCGATAATCTAAACTCACAGGAGCACGACCATAAGGTGCCCGAGGCAGCAACAGACCCTTGGAGACAAGTCGGTTGGAGGCCGATGTATTGAATCTCGACGCAATTTGAGTGTCCCATCGTCATTAGAAGGCCCTGAACGTTACAATTAACTATCATTTATGCGTCGGATTCGAAAATCTACTCAGAGGAGAAGTTCATACGGTGCTCGAGACAGCAATATCCACTTGGAGACAAGTCCGCTGGAGGCCCAGGTATTGAATCTCGACGCAATTTGAGTGTTCCATCGTCATTAGGAGGCCTTGAACCTTACAATTAACTATCAGTTTCGCGTCGGATTCGAAAATCTAAACTCACAGGAGAACGACCTTAAGGTGCCCGAGCCAGCAATAGACCCTTGGAGACAAGTCGGCTGGAGGCCGATGTATTGAATCTCGACGCAATTTGAGTGTTCCATCGTCATTAGGAGGCCCTAAACGTTACAATTAACTATCATTTTTTTGTCGGATTCGATAATCTAAACTCACAGGAGAACGACCATAAGGTGCCCGAGGCAGCAACAGACCCTTGGAGACAAGTCGGCTGGAGACCGATGTATTGAATATCGACGGAATTTGAGTGTTCCATCGTCATTACAAGGCCCTGAACATTACAATTAACTATCATTTTTGCGTCGGATTCGAAAATCTAGACTCACAGGAGAACGACCATAAGGTGCCCGAGGCAGCAATATCCCCTTGGAGACAAGTCGGCTGGAGGCCGATCTATTGAATCTCCAGGCAATTTGAGTGTTCCATCGGTATTAGGAGGCCCTGACCGTTACAGTTAACTATCATTTTAGCGTCGGATTCGAAAATCTAGACTCACAGGAGAACGACCATAAAGTGCCCGAGGCAGCAAAGACCCTTGGAGACAAGTCGGCTGGAGGCCGATGTATTGAATCTCGACGCAATTTGAGTGTTCCATCGTCATTAGGACGCCCTAAACGTTACAATTAACTATCACTTTTGCGTCGGATTCGATAATCTAAACTCACAGGAGAAGGATCATATGGTGCCCGAGACAGCAATATCCCCTTGGAGACAAGTCCGCTGGACGCCGATGTATTGAATCTCGACGCAATTTGAGTGTTCCATCGCCAATAGGAGGCCCTGAACGTTACAATTAACTATGAGTTTTGCGTCGGATTCGAAAACGTAGAATCACCGGAGACGGACCATGTGGTGCCCGAATCAACGATATCCTCTTGGAGACAAGTCGGCTGGAGGCCGATGTATTGAATCTCGACGCAATTTGAGTGTTCCATCGTCATTACAAGGCCCTGAACGTTACAATTAACTATGAGTTTTGCGTCGGATTCGAAAATCTAGACTCACAGGAGAACGACCATAAGGTGCCCGAGGCAGCAATAGACCCTTGGAGACAAGTCGGCTGGAGGCCGATGTATTGAATCTCGACGCAATTTGAGTGTTCCATCGGCATTAGGAGGCCCTGAACGTTACAATTAACCATCATTTTTTGCGTCGGATTCGATAATCTAAACTCACAGGAGAACGATCATAAGGTGCCCGAGGAAGCAACAGACCCTTGGAGACAAGTCGGCTGGAGGCCGATGTATTGAATCTCGACACAATTTGAGTGTTCCATCGTCATTACAAGGCCCTGAACGTTACAATTAACTATCATTTTTGCGTCGGATTCGAAAATCTAGACTCACAGGAGAACGACCATAAGGTGCCCGAGGCAGCAATAGACCCTTGGAGACAAATCGGCTGAATGCCGATGCATTGAATCTCGAGGCAATTTGAGTGTTCCATCGTCATTAGGAAGCCCTGAACGTTGCAATTAACAATCAGTTTTGCGTCGGATTCGAAAATCTAGACTCACATGAGAGTGAACATAAGAGGCCGGAGGCAGTAAAATCCCCATGGAGACAAGTCGGCTGGAGGCCGATGTATTGAATCTCGACGCAATTCGAGTGTTCCATCGTCATCAGGAGGCGGTGAACGTTACTATTCACTACCATTTCTGCGTCGGATTCGAAAATCTAGACTTACAAGAGAACGACCATAAGGTGCCCGAGGCAGCAATAGACCCTTGGAGACAAGTCGGCTGGAGGCCGATGTACTGAATCTCGACGCAATTTGAGTGTTCCATCGGCATTAGGAGGCCCTGAACGTTACAGTTAACTATCAGTTTCGCGTCGGATTCGAAAATCTAGACTCACAGGAGACGGACCCCATGGAACCCGAGGCAGCAATATCCCGTTGTAGACAAGTCGGCTGCAGGAAGATGTATTGACTCTCGACGCAATTTGAGTGTTCCATCTTCATTAAGAGGCCCTGAGCATTACATTTAACTACCAGTTTCGCGTCGGATTCGGAAATCTATTCATGGGATAAGTTCATACGGTGCTCGAGACAGCAATATACCCCTTGGAGACAAATCGACTGGAGGCCGATGTATTGAATATCGACGCAATTTGAGTGTTCCATCGTCATTAGGTTGCCCTGAACGTTACAATTAACTATCATTTTTTTGTCGGATTCGAAAATCTAGACTCACAGCAGACGGACCACATGGAGCCCGAGGCAGCAATATCCCCTTGTAGACAAGTCGGCTGGAGGAAGATGTATTGACTCCCGACGCAATTTGAGTGTTCCATCTTCATTAATAGGCCCTGAACATTACAATTAACTATCATTTTTTTCGTCGGATTCGATAATCTAAACTCACAGGAGCACGACCATAAGGTGCCCGAGGCAGCAACAGACCCTTGGAGACAAGTCGGCTGGAGGCCGATGTATTGAATCTCGACGCAATTTGAGTGTTCCATCGTCATCACAAGGCCCTGAACGTTACAATTAACTATCACTATTGCGTCGGATTCGAAAATCTAGACTCACAGGAGAACGACCATAAGGTGCCCGAGGCAGCAATTAGACCCTTGGAGACAAGTCGGCTGGAGGCCGATGTATTGAATCTCGACGCAATTTGAGTGTTCCATCGGCATTAGGAGGCCCTGAACGTTACAATTAACTATCATTTTTGCGTCGGATTCTAAAATGTTGACTCACAGGGGAACGACCATACGGTGCCCGAGGCAGCTATTGACCCTTGGAGACAAGTCGGCTGGAGGCCGATGTATTGAATCTCGACGCAATTTGAGTGTCCCATCGTCATTAGAAGGCCCTGAACGTTACAATTAACTATCATTTATGCGTCGGATTCGAAAATCTACTCAGAGGAGAAGTTCATACGGTGCTCGAGACAGCAATATCCACTTGGAGACAAGTCCGCTGGAGGCCGAGGTATTGAATCTCGACGCAGTTTGAGTGTTCCATCGTCATTAGGAGGCCTTGAACCTTACAATTAACTATCAGTTTCGCGTCGGATTCGAAAATCTAAACTCACAGGAGAACGACCTTAAGGTGCCCGAGGCAGCAATAGACCCTTGGAGACAAGTCGGCTGGAGGCCGATGTATTGAATCTCGACGCAATTTGAGTGTTCCATCGTCATTAGGAGGCCCTAAACCTTACAATTAACTATCAGTTTCGCGTCGGATTCGAAATTCTACTCACAGGAGAAGTTCATACGGTGCTCGAGACAGCAATATACCCCTTGGATACAAATCGACTGGAGGCCGATGTATTGAATATGGACGCAATTTGAGTTTTCCATCGTCATTAGGTGGCCCTAAACGTTACAATTAACTATCATTTTTGCGTCGGATTCGATAATCTAAACTCACAGGAGAACGACCATAAGGTGCCCGAGGCAGCAACAGACCCTTGGAGACAAGTCGGCTGGAGACCGATGTATTGAATATCGACGGAATTTGAGTGTTCCATCGTCATTACAAGGCCCTGAACGTTACAATTAACTATCATTTTTGCGTCGGATTCGAAAATCTAGACTCACAGGAGAACGACCATAAGGTGCCCGACGCAGCAAAGACCCATGGAGACAAGTGGGCTGGAGGCCGATGTATTGAATCTCGACGCAATTTGAGTGTTTCATCGTCATTAGGATGCCCTAAACGTTACAATTAACTATCACTTTTGCGTCGGATTCGATAATCTAAACTCACAGGAGAAGGAACATATGGTGCCCGAGACAGCAATATCCCCTTGGAGACAAGTCCGCTGGACGCCGATGTATTGAATCTCGACGCAATTTGAGTCTTCCAACGTCATTAGGAGGCCCTGAACCTTACAATTAACTAACAATTTCGCGTCGGATTCGAAAATCTAGACTCATTGGAGACAGACCACATGGAGCCGGAGGCAGCAATATCCCTTTGTAGACAAGTCGGCTGGAGGAAGATGTATTGACTCTCGACGCAATTTGAGTGTTCCATCGTCATTAAGAGGCCCTGAGCATTACATTTAACTATCAGTTTTGCGTCGGAATCTAAAATGTTGACTCACACGGGAACGACCATACGGTGCCCGAGGCAGCAATAGACCCTTGGAGACAAATCGGCTGAATGCCGATGTATTGAATCTCGAGGCAATTTGAGTGTTCCATCGTCATTAGGAAGCCCTGAACGTTACAATTAACAATCAGTTTCGCGTCGGATTCGAAAATCTATACTCACATGAGAGCGAACATGAGAGGCCGGAGGCAGTAATATCCCCATGGAGACAAGTCGGCTGGAGGACGATGTATTGAATCTAGGCACAATTTGAGTGTTCCATCGCCAATAGGAGGCCCTGAACGTTACAATTAACTATGAGTTTTGCGTCGGATTCGAAAACGTAGAATCACCGGAGACGTACCATGTGGTGCACGAGGCAGCGATATCCCCTTGGAGACAAATCGGCTGGAGGCCGATGTAATGAATCTCGACGCAATTTGAGTGTTCCATCGTCATTACAAGGCCCTGAACGTTACGATTAACTATGAGTTTTGCGTCGGATTCGATAATCTAAACCCACAGGAGAACGACCATAAGGTGCCCGAGGCACTAACAGACCCTTGGAGGCAAGTCGGCTGGAGGCCGATATATTGAATCTCGACGCAATTTGAGTGTTCCATCGTCATTACAAGGCCCTGAACGTTCAATTAACTATCATTTTTGCGTCGGATTCGAAAATCTAGACTCACAGGAGAACGACCATAAGGTGAGCAAGGCAGCAATAGACCTTTGAAGACAAGTCGGCTGGAGGCCGATGTATTGAATCTTGACGCAATTTGAGTGTTCCATCGCCAATAGGAGGCCCTGAACGTTACAATTAACTATGAGTTTTGCGTCGGATTCGAAAACGTAGAATCACCGGAGACGGCCCATGTGGTGCCCGAGGCAGCGATATCCCCTTGGAGACAAGTCGGCTGGAGGCCGATGTATTGAATCTCGACGCAATTTGAGTGTTCCATCGTCATTACAAGGCCCTGAACGTTACAATTAATTATGAGTTTTGCGTCGGATTCGAAAATCTAGACTCACAGGAGAACGACCATAAGGTGCCCGAGGCAGCAATAGACCCTTGGAGCCAAGTCGGCTGGAGGCCGATGTATTGAATCTCGACGCAATTTGAGTGTTTCATCGGCATTAGGAGGCCCTGAACGTTACAATTAACTATCATTTTTTGCGTCGGATTCGACAATCTAAACTCACAGGAGAACGACCATAAGGTGCCCGAGGCAGCAACAGACCCTTGGAGACAAGTCGGCTGGAGGCCGATGTATTGAATCTCGACGCATTTTGAGTGTTCCATCGTCATTAGGAGGTCTTAAACGTTACAATTAACTATCATTTTTGCGTCGGATTCGATAATCTAAACTCACAGGAGAACGACCATAAGGTGCCCGAGGAAGCAACAGACCCTTGGAGACAAGTCGGCTGGAGGCCGATGTATTGAATCTCGACACAATTTGAGTGTTCCATCGTCATTACAAGGCCCTGAACGTTACAATTAACTATCATTTTTGCGTCGGATTCGAAAATCTAGACTCACAGGAGAACGACCATAAGGTGCCCGAGGCAGCAATAGACCCTTGGAGACAAATCGGCTGAATGCCGATGCATTGAATCTCGAGGCAATTTGAGTGTTCCATCGTCATTAGGAAGCCCTGAACGTTGCAATTAACAATCAGTTTTGCGTCGGATTCGAAAATCTAGACTCACATGAGAGTGAACATAAGAGGCCGGAGGCAGTAAAATCCCCATGGAGACAAGTCGGCTGGAGGCCGATGTATTGAATCTCGACGCAATTTGAGTGTTCCATCGTCATCAGGAGGCGGTGAACGTTACTATTCACTACCATTTCTGCGTCGGATTCGAAAATCTAGACTTACAAGAGAACGACCATAAGGTGCCCGAGGCAGCAATAGACCCTTGGAGCCAAGTCGGCTGGAGGCCGATGTATTGAATCTCGACGCAATTTGAGTGTTCCATCGGCATTAGGAGGCCCTGAACGTTACAATTAACTATCATTTTTTGCGTCGGATTCGACAATCTAAACTCACAGGAGAACGACCATAAGGTGCCCGAGGCAGCAACAGACCCTTGGAGACAAGTCGGCTGGAGGAAGATGTATTGACTCTCGACGCAATTTGAGTGTTCCATCGTCATTACAAGGCCCTGAACGTTACAATTAACTATCATTTTTGCGTCGGATTCGAAAATCTAGACTCACAGGAGAACGACCATAAGGTGCCCGAGGCAGCAATAGACCCTTGGAGACAAGTCGGCTGGAGGCCGATGTATTGAATCTCGACGCAAAATGAGTGTTCCATCGTCATTAGGAAGCCCTGAATGTTACAATTAACTATCAGTTTTTCGTCGGATTCGAAAATCTAGACTCACTGGAGACGGACCACAAGGTGCCCGATGCAGCAATATCTCCTTGGATACAAGTAGGCTGGAGGCCGATGTATTGAATCTCAACGCAATTTGAGTGTTCCATCGTCACTAGGAGGCCCAAAGCCATACCATTAACTATCAGTTTCGTGTCGGATTCGAAAATCTACTCATGGGAGAAGTTCATACGGTGCTCGAGACAGCAATATACCCCTTGGAGACAAATCGACTGGAGGCCGATGTATTGAATATCGACGCAATTTGAGTGTTCCATCGTCATTAGGTCGCCCTGAACGTTACAATTAACTATCATTTTTTTGTCGGATTCGATAATCTAAACTCACAGGAGAACGACCATAAGGTGCCCGAGGCAGCATTAGACCCTTGGAGACAAGTTGGCTGGAGGACGATGTATTGGATCGCAACGCAAGTTGAGTGTTCCATCGTCATTAGGAGGCCCTGAATGTTACAAGTAACTATCAGTTTTTCGTCGGATTCGAAAATCTAAACTCACAGCAGACGGACCACATGGAGCCCGAGGCAGCAATATCCCCTTGTAGACAAGTCGGCTGGAGGAAGATGTATTGACTCTCGACGCAATTTGAGTGTTCCATCGTCATTAAGAGGCCCTGAGCATTACATTTAACTATCAGTATTGCGTCGGATTCTAAAATGTTGACTCACAGGGGAACGACCATACGGTGCCCGAGGCAGCTATTGACCCTTGGAGACAAGTCGGTTGGAGGACGATGTATTGGATCGCGACGCAAAATGAGTGTTCCATCGTCATTAGGAGGCCCTGAATGTTACAATTAACTATCATTTTAGCGTCGGATTCGAAAATCTAGACTTACAAGAGAACGACCATAAGGTGCCCGAGGCAGCATTAGACCCTTGGAGACAAGTCGGCTGGAGGACGATGTATTGGATCGCGACGCTATTGAGTGTTCCATCGTCATTAGGAGGCCCTGAATGTTACAATTAACTATCAGTTTTTCGTCGGATTCGAAAATCTACACTCACAGCAGACGGACCATTTGGTGCCCGAGGCAGCAATATCCCCTTGCAGACAAATCGGCTGGAGCACGATGTATTGAATCTCGACGCAATTTAAGTATTCTATCGCCATTAGGAGGCGCTGAACGTTACAATTCACTATCATTTTTGCGTCGGATTCGAAAATCTAGGCTCACAGGAGAAGGATCATATTGTGCGCGAGACTGCAATATCCCCTTGGATACAAGTCGACTGGAGGTCGATGTATTGACTCTCGACGCAATTTGAGTGTTCCATCGCCATTGGGAGACCCTGAATGTTACAATTAACTATCAGTTTTTCGTCGGATTCGAAAATCTACACTCACAGCAGACGGACCATTTGGTGCCCGAGGCAGCAATATCCCCCTGGGGACAAATCGGCTGGAGGACAATGTATTGAATCTTGACGCAAGTTGAGTCTTCTATCGCCATTAGGAGGCGCTGAATGTTACAATTCACTATCATTTTTGCGTCGGATTCGAAAATTTAGACTCAAAGGAGAAGGATCAAATTGTGCCCGAGACTGCAATATCCCCTTGGAGACAAGTCCGCTGGAGGTCGATGTATTGAATCTCGACGCAATTTGAGTGTTCCATCGTCATTAGGAGGCGCTGAACCTTACAATTAACTATCAGTTTCGCGTCGGCTTCGAAAATCTAGACTCACAGGAGACGGACCACATGGAGCCCGAGGCAGCAATATCCCCTTGTAGACAAGTCCGCTGGAGGCCGATGTATTGAATCTCGACGCAATTTGAGAATTCCATCGGCATTAGGATGCCCTGAACGTTACAGTTAACTATCATTTTTGCGTCGGATTCGAAAATCTAGACTCACAGGAGAACGACCATAAGGTGCCCGAGAAAGCAATAGACCCTTGGAGACAAGTCGGCTGGAGGCCGATCTATTGAATCTCGACGCAATTTGAGTGTTCCCTCGTCATTAGGAGGCCCTGAACGTTACAATTAACTATCAATTTTTTGTCGAATTCGAAAATCTAGACTTACTAGAGAGCGACCATAAGGTGCCCGAGGCAGCATTAGACCCTTGGAGACAAGTCGGCTGGAGGACGATGTATTGAATCTCGACGCAATTTGAGAGTTCTATCGTCATCACGAGGCGCTGAACGTTACTATTCACTATCATTTTTGTGTCGGATTCGAAAACCTAGACTCACAGGAGAAGGATCATATGGTGATCGAGACAGCAATTTCCCCTTGGAGACAAGTCCGCTGGAGGCCGATGTATTGAATCTCGACGCAGTTTGAGTGTTCCATCGTCATTAGGAGGCCCTGAACCTTACAATTAACTATCAGTTTCGCGTCGGATTCGAAAATCTAGACTCACAGGAGACGGACCACATGGAGCCCGAGGCAGCAATATCCCCTTGGAGGCAAGTCGGCTGGAGGCCGATGTATTGAATCTCGACGCAATTTGAGTGTTCCATCGTCATTACAAGGCCCTGAACGTTACAATTAACTATCATTTTTGCGTCGGATTCAATAATCCAGACTCACAGGAGACGGACCATTTGGTGCCCGAGGCAGCAATATCCCCTTGGAGACAAATCAGCTGGATTACGATGTATTGAATCGCGACGCAATTTGAGTGTCCCGTCGTCATTAGGAGGCCCTTAACGTTACAATTAACTATCATTTTTGCGTCGGATTCGATAATCTAAACTCACTGGAGAACGACCATAAAGTGCCCGAGGCAGCAATAGACCCTTGGAGACAAGTCGGCTGGAGGCCGATGTATTGAATCTCGACGCAATTTGAGTGTTCCATCGGCATTAGGAGGCCCTGAACGTTACAGTTAACTACCATTTATGCGTCGGATTCGATAATCTAAACTCACAGGAGAACGACCATAAGGTGCCCGAGGGAGCAATAGACCCTTGGAGACAAGTCGGCTGGAGGCCGATGTATTGAATCTCGACGCAATTTGAGTGTCCCATCGTCATTAGAAGGCCCTGAACGTTACAATTAACTATCATTTATGCGTCGGATTCGAAAATCTACTCACAGAAGAAGTTCATACGGTGCTCGAGACAGCAATATCCCCTTGGAGACAAGTCCGCTGGAGGCCGATGTATTGAATCTCGACGCAATTTGAGTGTTCCATCGTCATTAGGAGGCCCTGAACCTTACATTTAACTGTCAGTTTCGCGTCGGATTCGAAAATCTAGACTCACAGGAGACGGACCACATGGAAATCGAGGCAGCAACATCCCCTTGTAGACAAGTCGGCTGGAGGAAGATGTATTGACTCTCGACGCAATTTGAGTGTTCCATCGTCATTAGGAGGCCCTGAACCTTACAATTAACTATCAGTTTCGCGTCGGATTGGAAAATCTAAACTCACAGGAGAACGACCATAAGGTGCCCGAGGCAGCAATATCCCCTTGGAGACAAGTCGGCTGGAGGACGATGTATTGAATCTCGACGCAATTTGAGTCTTCTATCGCCATTAGGAGGCGCTGAACGTTACAATTCACTATCATTTTTGAGTCGGATTCGAAAATCTAGACTCACAGGAGAAGGATCATATTGTGCGCGAGACTGCAATATCCCCTTGGATACAAGTCGACTGGAGGTCGATGTATTGACTCTCGACGCAATTTGAGTGTTCCATCGCCATTAGGAGGCCCTGAATGTTACAATTAACTATCAGTTTTCGTCGGATTCGAAAATCTACACTCACAGCAGACGGACCATTTGGTGCCCGAGGCAGCAATATCCCCCTGGAGGCAAATCGGCTGGAGGACGATGTATTGAATCTCGACGCAAGTTGAGTCTTCTATCGCCATTAGTAGGCGCTGAATGTTACAATTCACTATCATTTTTGCGTCGGATTCGATAATCTAAACTCACAGGAGAACGACCATAAGGTGCCCGAGGCAGCAATAGACCCTTGGAGACAAGTCGGCTGGAGGCCGATGTATTGAATCTCGACGCAATTTGAGTGTCCCATCGTCATTAGAAGGCCCTGAACGTTACAATTAACTATCATTTATGCTTCGGATTCGAAAATCTACTCACAGAAGAAGTTCATACGGTGCTCGAGACAGCAATATCCCCTTGGAGACAAGTCCGCTGGAGGCCGATGTATTGAATCTCGACACAATTTGAGTGTTCCATCGTCATCACAAGGCCCTGAACGTCACAATTAACTATCACTTTTGCGTCGGAATCGAAAATCTAGACTCACAGGAGAACGACCATAAGGTGCCCGAGGCAGCAACAGACCCTTGGAGACAAATCGGCTGGAGGCCAATGTATTGAATCTCGACGCAATTTGAGTGTTCCATCGGCATTAGGAGGCCCTGAACGTTACAATTAACTATCATTTTTGCGTCGGATTCGAAAATCTAAACTTACAAGAGAACGACCATAAGGTGCCCGAGGCAGCATTAGACCCTTGGAGACTAGTCGGCTGGAGGACGATGTATTGAATCTCGACGCAATTTGAGAGTTCTATCGTCATCAGGAGGCGCTGAACGTTACTATTCACTATCATTTTTGCGTCGGAATCGAAAATCTAGACTCACAGGAGAAGGATCATATGGTGCCCGAGACAGCAATATCCCCTTGGAGACAAGTCGGCTGGAGGCCGATGTATTGAATCTCGACGCAATTTGAGTGTTCCGTCGGCATTAGGAGGCCCTGAACGTTACAGTTAACTATCACTTTAGAGTCGGATTCGAAAATCTACTAACAGGAGAAGGATCATATGGTGCACGACACTGCAATATCCCCTTGGATACAAGTCGGCTGGAGGCCGATGTATTGAATCGCGACGCAATTTGAGTGTTCCATCGTCATTAGGAGGCCCTAAACCTTACAATTAACTATCAGTTTCGCGTCGGATTCGAATATTTACTCACAGGAGAAGTTCATACGGTGCTCGAGACAGCAATATACACCTTGGAGACAAATCGACTGGAGGCCGATGTATTGAATATGGACGCAATTTGAGTGTTCCATCGTTATTAGGAGGCCCTAAAAGTTACAATTAACTATCATTTTTGCGTCGAATTCGATAATCTAAACTCACAGGAGAACGACCATAAGGTGCCCGAGGCAGCAACAGACCCTTGGAGACAAGTCGGCTGGAGGCCGATTTATTGAATATCGACGGAATTTGAGTGTTCAATCGTCATTACAAGGCCCTGAACGTTACAATTAACTATCATTTTGGCGTCGGATTCTAAAATCTAGACTCACAGGAGAACGACCGTAAGGTGCCCGAGGCAGCAATATCCCCTTGGAGACAAGTCGGCTGGAGGCCGATGTATTGAATCTCGACGCAATTTGAGTGTTCCATCGGCATTAGGAGGCCCTGAACGTTACAATTAACCATCATTTTTGCGTCGGATTCGATAATCTAAACTCACAGGAGAACGACCATAAGGTGCCCGAGACAGCAATATCCCCTTGGAGACAAGTCGGCTGGAGGCCGATGTATTTAATCTCGACGCAATTTGAGTGTTCCATCGTAATTAGGAGGCCCTAAAGCTTACAATTAACTATCATTTTTGCGTCGGATTCGAAAATCTAGACTCACAGGAGAACGACCATAAGGTGTGCGAGGCAGCAAAAGACCCTTGGAGACCAGTCGGCTGGAGGCCGATGTGTTGAATCTCGACGCAATTTGAGAGTTCTATTGTCATCAGGAGGCGCTGAACGTTACTATTCACTATCATTTTTGCGTCGGATTCGAAAATCTAGACTCACAGGAGAACGACCATAAGGTGCCCGAGGCAGCAAAGACCCTTGGAGACAAGTCGGCTGTAGGCCGATGTATTGAATCTCGACGCAATTTGAGTGTTCCATCGGCATTAGGAGGACCTGAACGTTACAGTTAACTATCAGTTTCGCGTCGGATTCGAAAATTTAGACTCACAGGAGAACGACCATAAGGTGCCCGAAGTAGCAATAGACCCTTGGAGACAAGTCGGCTGGAGGCCGATGTATTGAACTCGACGCAATTTGAGTGTTCCAGCGGCATTAGGAGGCCCTAAACGTTACAATTAACTTTCATTTTTGCGTCGGATTCGATAATCTAAACTCACAGGAGAACGACCATAAGGTGCCCGAGGCAGCAACAGACACTTATAGACAAGTCGGCTGGAGGCCAATGTATTGAATCTCGACGCTATTTGAGTGTTCCATCGTCATTACAAGGCCCTGAACTTTACAATTAACTATGAGTTTTGCGTCGGATTCGAAAATCTAGACTCACAGGAGAACGACCATAGGGTGCCCGAGGCAGCAACAGACCCTTTGAGACAAGTCGGCTGGAGGCCGATGTGTTGAATCTCGACGCAATTTGAGTGTTCCATCGTCATTAGGAAGCCCTGAACGTTACAATTAACAATCAGTTTTGCGTCGGATTCGAAAATCTAGACTCACATGAGAGCGAACATAAGAGGCCTGAGGCAGTAATATCCCCATGGTGACAAGTCGGCTGGAGGACGATGTATTGACTCTCGACGCAATTTGAGTGTTCCATCGTCATTAAGAGGCCCTGAGCATTACATTTAACTATCAGTTTTGCGTCGGATTGTAAAATGTTGACTCACAGGGGAACGACCATACGGTGCCCGAGGCAGCAATAGACCCTTGGAGACAAATCGGCTGAATGCCGAAGTATTGAATCTCGAGGCAATTTGAGTGTTCCATCGTCATTAGGAAGCCCTGAACGTTACAATTAACTATCAGTTTCGCGTCGGATTCGAAAATCTAGACTCACAGGAGAACGACCATACGGTGTCCGAGGCAGCAATAGACCCTTGGAGACAAGTCGGCAGGAGGCCGATGTATTGAATCTCGACGCAATTTGAGTGTTCCAACGGCATTAGGAGGATCTGAACGTTACAATTAACTATCATTTTAGCGTCGGATTCGAAAATCTACTAACAGGAGAAGGATCATATGGTGCACGAGACTGCAATATCCCCTTAGATACAAGTCGGCTGGAGGCCGATGTATTGAATCTCGACGCAATTTGAGTGTTCCATCTTCATTACAAGGCTCTGAACGTTACAATTAACTATGAGTTTTGCGTCGGATTCGAAAACGTAGAATCACCGGAGACGGACCATGTGGTGCCCGAGGCAGCGATATCCCCTTGGAGACAAGTCGGCTGGAGGCCGATGTATTGAATCTCGACGCAATTTGAGTGTTCCATCGTCATTAGGAAGCCCTGAACGTTACAATTAACAATCAGTTTTGCGTCGGATTCGAAAATCTAGACTCACATGAGAGCGAACATAAGAGGCCTGAGGCAGTAATATCCCCATGGTGACAAGTCGGCTGGAGGACGATGTATTGACTCTCGACGCAATTTGAGTGTTCCATCGTCATTAAGAGGCCCTGAGCATTACATTTAACTATCAGTTTTGCGTCGGATTCTAAAATGTTGTCTCACAGGGGAACGACCATACGGTGCCCGAGGCAGCAATAGACCCTTGGAGACAAATCGGCTGAATGCCGAAGTATTGAATCTCGAGGCAATTTGAGTGTTCCATCGTCATTAGGAAGCCCTGAACGTTACAATTAACTATCAGTTTCGCGTCGGATTCGAAAATCTAGACTCACAGGAGAACGACCATACGGTGTCCGAGGCAGCAATAGACCCTTGGAGACAAGTCGGCTGGAGGCCGATGTATTGAATGTCGACGCAATTTGAGTGTTCCATCGTCATTACAAGGCCCTGAACGTTACAATTAACTATCATTTTTGCGTCGGATTCGAAAATCTAGACTCACAGGAGAACGACCATAAGGTGTCCGAGGCAGCAATAGACCCTTGGAGACAAGTCGGCTGGAGGCCGATGTATTGAATCTCGACGCAATTTGAGTGTTCCATCGGCATTAGGAGGCCCTGAACGTTGCAGATAACGATCATTTTAGCGTCGGATTCGAAAATCTGTTAACAGGAGAAGGATCATATGGTGCACGAGACTGCAATATCCCCTTGGAGACAAGTCCGCTGGAGGCCGATGTAATGAATCTCGACGCAATTTGAGTGTTCCATCGTCATTACAAGGCCCTGAACGTTACAATTAACTATGAGTTTTGCGTCGGATTCGAAAACGTAGAATCACCGGAGACGGACTATGTGGAGCCCGAGGCAGCGATATCCCCTTGGAGACAAGTCGGCTGGAGGCCGATGTATTGAATCTCGACGCAATTTGAGTGTTCCATCGGCATTTGGAGGCCCTGAACGTTACAATTAACTATCATTTTTGCGTCGGATTCGATAATCTAAACTCACAGGAGAACGACCATAAGGTGCCCGAGGCAGCAACAGACCCTTGGAGACAAGTCGGCTGGAAGACGATGTATTGAATCTCGACGCAATTTGAGTGTTCCGTCGTCATTACAAGGCTCTGAACGTTACAATTAACTATGAGTTTTGCGTCGGATTCGAAAACGTAGAATCACCGGAGACGGACCATGTGGTGCCCGAGGCAGCGATATCCCCTTGGAGACAAGTCGGCTGGAGGCCGATGTATTGAATCTCGACGCAATTTGAGTGTTCCATCGTCATTAGGAGGCCCTGAACGTTACAATTAACTATCATTTTTGCGTTGGATTCGAAAATCTAGACTCACAGGAGAACGACCATAAGGTGCCCGAGGCAGCAATAGACCCTTGGAGACATGTCGGCTGGAGGCCGATGTATTGAATCTCGACGCAATTTGAGTGTTCCATCGGCATTAGGAGGCCCTGAACGTTACAATTAACTATCATTTTTGCGTCGGATTCGATAATCTAAACTCACAGGAGAACGACCATAAGGTGCCCGAGGCAGCAATAGACCCTTGGAGACAAGTCGGCTGGAGGCCGATGTATTGAATCTCGACGCAATTTGAGTGTTCCATCGTCATTACAAGGCCCTGAACGTTACAATTAACTATCATATTTGCGTCGGATTCGAAAATCTAGACTCACAGGAGAACGACCATAAGGTGTCCTAGGCAGCAATAGACCCTTGGAGACAAGTCGGCTGGAGGCCGATGTATTGAATCTCGACGCAATTTGAGTGTTCCATCGGCATTAGGAGGCCCTGAACGTTGCAGATAACGATCATTTTAGCGTCGGATTCGAAAATCTACTAACAGGAGAAGGATCATATGGTGCACGAGACTGCAATATCCCCTTGGAGACAAGTCCGTTGGAGGCCGATGTAATGAATCTCGACGCAATTTGAGTGTTCCATCGTCATTACAAGGCCCTGAACGTTACAATTAACTATGAGTTTTGCGTCGGATTCGAAAACGTAGAATCACCGGAGACGGACCATGTGGAGCCCGAGGCAGCGATATCCCCTTGGAGACAAGTCGGCTGGAGGACGATGTATTGGATCGCGACGCAGTTTGAGTGTTCCATCGTCATTACAAGGCCCTAAACGTTACAATTAACTATCATTTTTGCGTCGGATTCGATAATCAAAACTCACAGGAGAACGACCATAAGGTGCCCGAGGCAGCAATAGACCCTTGGAGACAAGTCGGCTGGAGGCCGAAGTATTGAATCTCGACGCAATTTGAGTGTTCCATCGGCATTAGGAGGCCCTGAATGTTACAATTAACTACATTTTTGCGTCGGATTCGATAATCTAACCTCACAGGAGAACGATCATAAGGTGCCCGAGGCAGCAACAGACCCTTGGAGACAAGTCGGCTGGAGGACGATGTATTGAATCTCGACGCAATTTGAGTGTTCCATCGTCATTAGAAGGCCCTGAACGTTACAATTAACTATCATTTTTGCGTTGGATTCGAAAATCTAGACTCACAGGAGAACGACCATAAGGTGCCCGAGGCAGCAATAGACACTTGGAGACAAGTCGGCTGGAGGCCGATGTATTGAATCTCGACGCAATTTGAGTGTTCCATCGGCATTAGGAGGCCCTGAACGTTTCAGATAACTATCATTTTAGCGTCGGATTCGAAAATCTACTAACAGGGGAAGGATCATATGGTGCACGAGACTGCAATATCCCCTTGGATACAAGTCGGCTGGAGGCCGATGTATTGAATCTCGACGCAATTTGAGTGCTCCATCGTCATTCCAAGGCCCTGAACGATACAAGTAACTATGAGTTTTGCGTCGGATTCGAAAACGTAGAATCACCGGAGACGGACAATGTGGTGCCCGAGGCAGCGATATCCCCTTGGAGACAATTCGGCTGGAGGCCGATGTATTGAATCTCGACGCAATTTGAGTGTTCCATCGTCATTACAAGGCCCTGAACGTTACAATTAACTATGAGATTTGCGTCGGATTCGAAAACGTAGAATCACCGGAGACGGACCATGTGGAGCCCGAGGCAGCGATATCCCCTTGGAGACAAGTCGGCTGGAGGCCGATGTATTGAATCTCGACGCAATTTGAGTGTTCCTTCGTCATTAGAAGGCCCTGAACGTTACAATTAACTATCATTTTTGCGTCGGATTCGAAAATGTAGACTCACAGGAGAACCACGATAAGGTGCCCGAGGCAGCAATAGACCCTTGGAGACAAGTCGGCTGGAGGACGATGTATTGGATCGCGGCGCAATTTGAGTGTTCCATCGTCATTACAAGGCCCTAAACGTTACAATTAACTATCATTTCCATAATATCATTCGATAATCTAAAATCACAGGAGAACGACCATAAGATGCCCGAGGCAGCAATAGACCCTTGGAGACAAGTCGGCTGGAGGCCGATGTATTGAATCTCGACGCAATTTGAGTGTTCCATCGGCATTAGGAGGCCCTGAACGTTACAATTAACTATCATTTTTGCGTCGGATTCGATAATCTAAACTCACAGGAGAACGACCATAAGGTGCCCGAGGCAGCAACAGACCCTTGGAGACAAGTCGGCTGGAAGACGATGTATTGAATCTCGACGCAATTTGAGTGTTCCATCGTCATTACAAGGCCCTGAACGTTACAATTAACTATCATTTTAGCGTCGGATTCGAAAATCTACTCCCAGGAGAAGTTCATACGGTGCTGGAGACAGCAATATACCCCTTGGAGACAAGTCGGCTGGAGGCCGAAGTATTGAATCTCGACGCAATTTGAGTGTTCCATCGGCATTAGGAGGCCCTGAACGTTACAATTAACTAACATTTTTGAGTCGGATTCGATAATCTAACCTCACAGGAGAACGATCATAAGGTGCCCGAGGCAGCAACAGACCCTTGGAGTCAAGTCGGCTGGAGGACGATGTATTGAATCTCGACGCAATTTGAGTGTTCCATCGTCATTAGAAGGCCCTGAACGTTACAATTAACTATCATTTTTGCGTTGGATTCGAAAACCTAGACTCACAGGAGAACGACCATAAGGTGCCCGAGGCAGCAATAGACCCTTGGAGACAAGTCGGCTGGAGGCCGATGTATGGAAACTCGACGCAATTTGAGTGTTCCATCGTCATTACAAGGTCCTGAACGTTACAATTAACTATCATTTTTGCGTCGGATTCGAAAACTAGACTCACAGGAGAACGACCATAAGGTGTCCGAGCGTGCAGTAGACCCTTGGAGACAAGTTGGCTGGAGGCCGATGTATTGAATCTCGACGCAATTTGAGTGTTACATCGGCATTAGGAGGCCCTGAACGTTACAATTAACTATTATTTTTGCGTCGGATTCGATAATCTAAACTCACAGGAGAACGACCATAAGGTGCCCGAGGCAGCAACAGACCCTTGGAGACAAATCGGCTGAATGCCGATGTATTGAATCTCGACTTAATTTGAGTGTTCCATCGTCATTAGGAAGCCCTGAACGTTACAATTAACAATCAGTTTTGCGTCGGATTCGAAAATCTAGACTCACATGAGAGCAAACATAAGAGGCCGGAGGCAGTAATATCCCCATGGAGACAAGTCGGCTGGAGGACGATGTATTGACTCTCGACGCAATTTGAGTGTTCGATCGTCATTAAGAGGCCCTGATCATTACATTTAACTATCAGTTTTGCGTCGGATTCTAAAATGTTGACTCACAGGGGAACGACCATACGGTGCCCGAGGCAGCAATAGACCCTTGGAGACAAGTCGGCTGGAGGCCGATGTATTGAATCTCGACGCAATTTGAGTGTTCCATCGGCATTAGGAGGCCCTGAACGTTTCAGATAACTATCATTTTAGCGTCGGATTCGAAAATCTACTAACAGGGGAAGGATCATATGGTGCACGAGACTGCAATATCCCCTTGGATACAAGTCGGCTGGAGGCCGATGTATTGAATCTCGACGCAATTTGAGTGCTCCATCGTCATTACAAGGCCCTGAACGATACAATTAACTATGAGTTTTGCGTCGGATTCGAAAACGTAGAATCACCGGAGACGGACCATGTGGTGCCCGAGGCAGCGATATCCCCTTGGAGACAAGTCGGCTGGAGGCCGATGTATTGAATCTCGACGCAATTTGAGTCTTCCATCGGCATTAGGAGGCCCTGAACGTTACAATTAACTATCATTTTTGCGTCGGATTCGATAATCTAAACTCACAGGAGAACGACCATAGGGTGCCCGAGGCAGCAATGGACCCTTGGAGACAAGTCGGCTGGAGGCCGATGTATTGAATCTCGACGCAATTTGAGTGTTCCATCGGCATTAGGAGGCCCTGAACGTTACTATTAACTATCATTTTTGCGTCGGATTCGATAATCTAAACTCACAGGAGAACGACCATAAGGTGCCCGAGGCAGCAATAGACCCTTGGAGGCAAGTCGACTAGAGGCCGATGTATTGAATCTCGACGCAATTTGAGTGTTCCATCGTCATTACAAGGCCCTGAACGTTACAATTAACTATCATTTTTGCGTCGGATTCGAAAATCTAGACTCACAGGAGAACGACCATAAGGTGTCCGAGGCAGCAATAGACCCTTGGAGACAAGTCGGCTGGAGGCCGATGTATTGAATCTCGACGCAATTTGAGTGTTCCATCGGCAGTAGGAGGCCCTGAACGTTACAATTAACTATCATTTTTGCGTCGGATTCGATAATCTAAACTCACAGGAAAACGACCATAAGGTGCCCAAGGCAGCAATAGACCCTTGGAGACAAGTCGGCTGGAGGCCGATGTATTGAATCTCGACGCAATTTGAGTGTTCCATCGTCATTAGAAGGCCCTGAACGTTACAATTAACTATCATTTTTTCGTCGGATTCGAAAATCTAGACTCACAGGAGAACGACCAAAAGGTGCCCGAGGCAGCAATAGACCCTTGGAGACAAGTCGGCTGGAGGCCGATGTATTGAATCTCGACGCAATTTGAGTGTTCCATCGGCATTAGGAGGCCCTGAACGTTACAGATAACTATCATTTTAGCGTCGGATTCGAAAATCTACTAACAGGAAAAGGGTCATATGGTGCACGAGACTGCAATATCCCCTTGGATACAAGTCGGCTGGACGCCGATGTATTGAATCTCGACGCAATTTGAGTGTTCCATCGTCATTACAAGGCCCTGAACGTTACAATTAACTATGAGTTTTGCGTCGGATTCGAAAACGTAGAATCACCGGAGACGGACCATGTGGAGCCCGAGGCAGAGATATCCCCTTGGAGACAAGTCGGCTGGAGGCCGATGTATTGAATCTCGACGCAATTTGAGTGTTCCATCGTCATTAGAAGACCCTGAACGTTACAATTAACTATCATTTTTGCGTCGGATTCTAAAATGTAGACTCACAGGAGAACCACCATAAGGTGCCCGAGGCAGCAATAGACCCTTGGAGACAAGTCGGCTGGAGGACGATATATTGGATCGCGGCGCAATTTGAGTGTTCCATCGTCATTACAAGGCCCTAAACGTTACAATTAACTATCATTTCGATAATATCATTCGATAATCTAAAATCACAGGAGAACGACCATAAGGTGCCCGAGGCAGCAATAGACCCTTGGAGACAAGTCGGCTGGAGGCCGATGTATTGAATGTCGACGCAATTTGAGTGTTCCATCGGCATTAGGAGGCCCTGAACGTTACAATTAACTATCATTTTTGCGTCGGATTCGATAATCTAAACTCACAGGAGAACGACCATAAGGTGCCCGAGGCAGCAACAGACCCTTGGAGACAAGTCGGCTGGAAGACGATGTATTGAATCTCGACGCAATTTGAGTGTTCCATCGTCATTACAAGGCCCTGAACGTTACAATTAACTATCATTTTAGCGTCGGATTCGGAAATCTACTCCCAGGAGAAGTTCATACGGTGCTGGAGACAGCAATATACCCCTTGGAGACAAGTCGGCTGGAGGACGATGTATTGGATCGAGACGCAGTTTGAGTGTTCCATCGTCATTAGGAAGCCCTGAACGTTACAATTAACTATCATTTTTGCGTCGGATTCGATAATCTAAACTCACAGGGGAACGACCATACGGTGCCCGAGGCAGCTATTTACCCTTGGAGACAAGTCGGTTGGAGGACGATGTATTGGATCGCGACGCAAAATGAGTGTTCCATCGTCATTAGGAGACCCTGAATGTTACAATTAACTATCATTTTTGCGTCGGATTCTAAAATCTAGACTTACAAGAGAACGACCATACGGTGCCCGAGGCAGCAGTAGACCCTTGGAGACAAGTCGGCTGGAGGCCGATGTATTGAATCTCGACGCAATTTGAGTGTTCCATCGTCATTAGGAAGCCCTGAACGTTACAATTAACAATCAGTTTTGCGTCGGATTCGAAAATCTAGAGTCACATGAGAGCAAACATAAGAGGCCGGAGGCAGTAATATCCCCATGAAGACAAGTCGGCTGGAGGACGATGTATTGACTCTCGACGCAATTTGAGTGTTCCATCGTCATTAAGAGGCCCTGAGCATTACATTTAACTATCAGTTTTGCGTCGGATTCTAAAATGTTGACTCACAGGGGAACGACCATACAGTGCCCGAGGCAGCAATAGTCCCTTGGAGACAAATCAGCTGATTGCCGATGTATTGAATCTCGAGGCAATTTGAGTGTTCCATCGTCATTAGGAAGCCCTGAACGTTACAATTAACTATGATTTTTGCGTCGGATTCAAAAACGTAGAATCACCGGAGACGGACCATGTGGTGCCCGAGGCAGCGATATCCCCTTGGAGACAAGTCGGCTGGAGGACGATGTATTGAATCTCGACGCAATTTGAGAGTTCTATCGTCATCAGGAGGCGCTGAACGTTACTATTCACAATCATTTTTGCGTCGGATTCGATAATCTAAACTCACAGGAGAACGACCATAAGGTGCCCGAGGCAGCAATAGACCCTTGGAGACAAGTCGGCTGGAGGCCGATGTATTGAATCTCGACGCAATTTGAGTGTTCCATCGGCATCAGGAGGCCCTGAACGTTACAATTAACTATCATTTTTGCGTCGGATTTGATAATCTAAACTCACAGGAGAACGACCATAAGGTGCCCGAGGCAGCAACAGACCCTTGGAGGCAAGTCGGCTGGAGGCCGATGTATTGAATCTCGACGCAATTTGAGTGTTCCATCGGCATTAGGAGGCCCTGAACGTTACAATTAACCATCATCTTTGCGTCGGATTCGATAATCTAAACTCACAGGAGAACGACCATAAGGTGCCCGAGGCAGCAATGGACCATTGGAGAAAAGTCGGCAGGAGGCCGATGTATTGAATCTCGACGCAATTTGAGTGTTCCATCGTCATTAGAAGGCCCTGAACGTTACAATTAACTATCATTTTTGCGTCGGATTCGAAAATGTAGACTCACAGGAGAACCACGATAAGGTGCCCGAGGCAGCAATAGACCCTTGGAGACAAGTCGGCTGGAGGACGATGTATTGGATCGCGACGCAATTTGAGTGTTCCATCGTCATTACAAGGCCCTAAACGTTACAATTAACTATCATTTTAGCGTCGGATTCGAAAATCTACTCCCAGGAGAAGTTCATACGGTGCTGGAGACAGCAATATACCCCTTGGAGACTAATCGGCTGGAGGCCGATGTATTGAATCTCGACGCAATTTGAGTGTTCCATCGTCATTAGAAGGCCCTGAACGTTACAATTAACTATCATTTTTGCGTTGGATTCGAAAATCTAGACTCACAGGAGAACGACCATAAGGTGCCCGAGGCAGCAATAGACCCTTGGAGACAAGTCGGCTGGAGGCCGATGTATGGAATCTCGACGCAATTTGAGTGTTCCATCGTCATTACAAGGCCCTGAACGTTACAATTAACTATCATTTTTGCGTCGGATTCGAAAACTAGACTCACAGGAGAACGACCATAAGGTGTCCGAGGCAGCAGTAGACCCTTGGAGACAAGTCGGCTGGAGGCCGATGTATTGAATCTCGACGCAATTTGAGTGTTCCATCGGCATTAGGAGGCCCTGAACGTTACAATTAACTATTATTTTTGCGTCGGATTCGATAATCTAAACTCACAGGAGAACGACCATAAGGTGCCCGAGGCAGCAACAGACCCTTGGAGACAAATCGGCTGAATGCCGATGTATTGAATCTCGACGCAATTTGAGTGTTCCATCGTCATTAGGAAGCCCTGAACGTTACAATTAACTATGATTTTTGCGTCGGATTCGAAAACGTAGAATCACCGGAGACGGACCATGTGGTGCCCGAGGCTGCGATATCCCCTTGGAGACAAGTCGGCTGGAGGACGATGTATTGAATCTCGAAGCAATTTGAGTGTTCTATCGTCATCAGGAGGCGCTGAACGTTACTATTCACAATCATTTTTACGTCGGATTCGATAATCTAAACTCACAGGAGAACGACCATAAGGTGCCCGAGGCAGCAACAGACCCTTGGAGACAAATCGGCTGAATGCCGATGTATTGAATCTCGACGCAATTTGAGTGTTCCATCGTCATTAGGAAGCCCTGAACGTTACAATTAACAATCAGTTTTGCGTCGGATTCGAAAATCTAGAGTCACATGAGAGCAAACATAAGAGGCCGGAGGCAGTAATATCCCCATGGAGACAATTCGGCAGGAGGACGATGTATTGACTCTCGACGCAATTTGAGTGTTCCATCGTCATTAAGAGGCCCTGAGCATTACATTTAACTATCATTTTTGCGTCGGATTCTAAAATGTTGACTCACAGGGGAACGACCATACGGTGCCCGAGGCAGCAATAGACCCTTGGAGACAAATCGGCTGAATTCCGATGTATTGAATCTCGAGGCAATTTGAGTGTTCCATCGTCATTAGAAAGCCCTGAACGTTACAATTAACTATGATTTTTGCGTCGGATTCGAAAACGTAGAATCACCGGAGACGGACCATGAGGTGCCAGAGGCAGCGATATCCCCTTGGAGACAAGTCGGCTGGAGGGCGATGTATTGAATCTCGACGCAATTTGAGAGTTCTATCGTCATCAGGAGGCGCTGAACGTTACTATTCACAATCATTTTTGCGTCGGATTCGATAATCTAAACTCACTGGAGAACGACCATAAGGTGCCCGAGGCAGCAACAGACCCTTGGAGACAAATCGGCTGAAGGCCGATGTATTGAATCTCGATGCAATTTGAGTGTTCCATCATCATTAGAAGGCCCTGAACGTTACAATTAACTATCATTTTTGCGTCGGATTCGAAAATCTAGATTCACAGGAGAACGACCAAAAGGTGAACGAGGCAGCAATAGACCCTTGGAGACAAGTCGGCTGGAGGCCGATGTATTGAATCTCGACGCAATTTGAGTGTTCCATCGGCATTAGGAGGCCCTGAACGTTACAGATAACTATCATTTAAGCGTCGGATTCGAAAATCTACTAACAGGAGAAGGATCATATGGTGCACGAGACTGCAATATCCCCTTGGATACAAGTCGGCTGGAGGCCGATGTATTGAATCTCGACGTAATTTGAGTGCTCCATCGTCATTACAAGGCCCTGAACGATACAATTAACTATGAGTTTTGCGTCGGATTCGAAAACGTAGAATCACCGGAGACGGACCATGTGGTGCGCGAGGCAGCGATATCCCCATGGAGAGAAGTCGGCTGGAGGCCGATGTATTGAATCTCGACGCAATTTGAGTGTTCCATCGTCATTAGAAGGCCCTGAACGTTACAATTAACTATCATTTTTGCGTCGGATTCGAAAATCTAGACTCACAGGAGAACCACCATAAGGTGCGCGAGGCAGCAATAGACCCTTGAAGCCAAGTCGGCTGGAGGACGATGTATTGGATCGCGACGCAATTTGAGTGTTCCATCGTCATTACAAGGCCCTAAACGTTACAATTAACTATCATTTTTGCGTCGGCTTCGATAATCTAAACTCACCGGAGAACGACCATAAGGTGCCCGAGGCAGCAATAGACCCTTGGAGACAAGTCGGCTGGAGGCCGATGTATTGAATCTCGACGCAATTTGAGTGTTCCATCGGCATTACAACGCCCTAAACGTTACAATTAACTATCATTTCGATAATATCATTCGATAATCTAAACTCACAGGAGAACGACCATAAGGTGCCCGAGGCAGCAATAGACCCTTGGAGACAAGTCGGCTGGAGGCCGATGTATTGAATCTCGACGCAATTTGAGTGTTCCATCGGCATTAGGAGGCCCTGAACGTTACAATTAACTATCATTTTTGCGTCGGATTCGATAATCTAAACTCACAGGAGAACGACCATAAGGTGCCCGAGGTAGCAATAGACCCTTGGAGACATGTCGGCTGGAGGCCGATGTATTGAATCTCGACGCAATTTGAGTGTTCCATCATCATTAGAAGGCCCTGAACGTTACAATTAACTATCATTTTTGCGTCGGATTCGAAAATCTAGATTCACAGGAGAACGACCAAAAGGTGCCCGAGGCAGCAATAGACCCTTGGAGACAAGTCGGCTGGAGGCCGATGTATTGAATCTCGACGCAATTTGAGTGTTCCATCGGCATTTGGAGGCCCTGAACGTTACAGATAACTATCATTTTAGCGTCGGATTCGAAAATCAACTAACAGGAGAAGGATCATATGGTGCACGAGACTGCAATATCCCCTTGGATACAAGTCGGCTGGAGGCCGATGTATTGAATCTCGACGCAATTTGAGTGCTCCATCGTCATTACAAGGCCCTGAACGATACAATTAGCTATGAGTTTTGCGTCGGATTCGAAAACGTAGAATCACCGGAGACGGACCATGTGGTGCCCGAGGCAGCGATATCCCCTTGGAGACAAGTCGGCTGGAGGCCGATGTATTGAATCTCGACGCAATTTGAGTGTTCCATCGTCATTAGAAGGCCCTGAACGTTACAATTAACTATCATTTTTGCGTCGGATTCGAAAATCTAGACTCACAGGAGAACCACCATAAGGTGCCCGAGGCAGCAATAGACCCTTGGAGCCAAGTCGGCTGGAGGACGATGTATTGGATCGCGACGCAATTTGAGTGTTCCATCGTCATTACAAGGCCCTAAACGTTAGAATTAACTATCATTTTTGCGTCGGATTCGATAATCTAAACTCACAGGAGAACGACCATAAGGTGCCCGAGGCAGCAATAGACCCTTGGAGACAAGTCGGCTGGAGGCCGATGTATTGAATCTCGACACAATTTGAGTGTTCCATCGGCATTAGGAGGCCCTGAACGTTACAATTAACTATCATTTTTGCGTCGGATTCGAAATCTAAACTCACAGGAGAACGACCATAAGGTGCCCGAGGCAGCAACAGACCCTTGGAGGCAAGTCGGCTGGAGGCCGATGTATTGAATCTCGACGCAATTTGAGTGTTCCATCGGCATTAGGAGGCCCTGAACGTTACAATTAACTATCATTTTTGCGTCGGATTCGAAAATGTAGACTCACAGGAGAACCACCATAAGGTGCCCGAGGCAGCAATAGACCCTTGGAGACAAGTCGGCTGGAGGACGATGTATTGGATCGCGACGCAATTTGAGTGTTCCATCGTCATTACAAGGCCCTAAACGTTACAATTAACTATCATTTCGATAATATCATTCGATAATCTAAACTCACAGGAGAACGACAATAAGGTGCCCGAGGCAGCAATTGACCCTTGGAGACAAGTCGGCTGGAGGCCGATGTATTGAATCTCGACGCAATTTGAGTGTTCCATCGTCATTAAAAGGCCCTGAACGTTACAATTAACTATCATTTTAGCGTCGGATTCGAAAATCTACTCCCAGGAGAAGTTCATACGGTGCTGGAGACAGCAATATACCCCTTGGAGACTAATCGGCTGGAGGCCGATGTATTGAATCTCGACGCAATTTGAGTGTGCCATCGTCATTAGAAGGCCCTGAACGTTACAATTAACTATCATTTTTGCGTTGGATTCGAAAATCTGGACTCACAGGAGAACGACCATAAGGTGCCCGAGGCAGCAATAGACCCTTGGAGACAAGTCGGCTGGAGGCCGATGTATGGAATCTCGACGCAATTTGAGTGTTCCATCGTCATTACAAGGCCCTGAACGTTACAATTAACTATCATTTTTGCGTCGGATTCGAAAACTAGACTCACAGGAGAACGACCATAAGGTGTCCGAGGCAGCAGTAGACCCTTGGAGACAAGTCGGCTGGAGGCCGATGTATTGATTCTCGACGCAATTTGAGTGTTCCATCGGCATTAGGAGGCGCTGAACGTTACAATTAACTATTATTTTTGCGTCGGATTCGATAATCTAAACTCACAGGAGAACGACCATAAGGTGCCCGAGGCAGCAACAGACCCTTGGAGACAAATCGGCTGAATGCCGATGTATTGAATCTCGACGCAATTTGAGTGTTCCATCGTCATTAGGAAGCCCTGAACGTTACAATTAACTATGATTTTTGCGTCGGATTCGAAAACGTAGAATCACCGGAGACGGACCATGTGGTGCCCGAGGCAGCGATATCCCCTTGGAGACAAGTCGGCTGGAGGACGATGAATTGAATCTCGACGCAATTTGAGAGTTCTATCGTCATCAGGAGGCGCTGAACGTTACTATTCACAATCATTTTTGCGTCGGATTCGATAATCTAAACTCACAGGAGAACGACCATAAGGTGCCCGAGGCAGCAATAGACCCTTGGAGACAAGTCGGCTGGAGGCCGATGTATTGAATCTCGACGCAATTTGAGTGTTCCATCGGCATCAGGAGGCCCTGAACGTTACAATTAACTATCATTTTTGCGTCGGATTCGATAATCTAAACTCACAGGAGAACGACCATAAGGTGCCCGAGGCAGCAACAGACCCTTGGAGGCAAGTCGGCTGGGGGCCGATGTATTGAATCTCGACGCAATTTGAGTGTTCCATCGGCATTAGGAGGCCCTGAACGTTACTATTAACCATCATTTTTGCGTCGGATTCGATAATCTAAACTCACAGGAGAACGACCATAAGGTGCCCGAGGCAGCAATGGACCATTGGAGAAAAGTCGGCTGGAGGCCGATGTATTGAATCTCGACGCAATTTGAGTGTTCCATCGTCATTAGAAGGCCCTGAACGTTACAATTAACTATCATTTTTGCGTCGGATTCGAAAATGTAGACTCACAGGAGAACCACGATAAGGTGCCCGAGGCAGCAATAGACCCTTGGAGACAAGTCGGCTGGAGGACGATGTATTGGATCGCGACGCAATTTGAGTGTTCCATCGTCATTACAAGGCCCTAAACGTTACAATTAACTATCATTTTAGCGTCGGATTCGAAAATCTACTCCCAGGAGAAGTTCATACGGTGCTGGAAACAGCAATATACCCCTTGGAGACTAATCGGCTGGAGGCCGATGTATTGAATCTCGACGCAATTTGAGTGTTCCATCGTCATTAGAAGGCCCTGAACGTTACAATTAACTATCATTTTTGCGTTGGATTCGAAAATCTAGACTCACAGGAGAACGACCATAAGGTGCCCGAGGCAGCAATAGACCCTTGGAGACAAGTCGGCTGGAGGCCGATGTATGGAATCTCGACGCAATTTGAGTGTTCCATCGTCATTACAAGGCCCTGAACGTTACAATTAACTATCATTTTTGCGTCGGATTCGAAAACTAGACTCACAGGAGAACGACCATAAGGTGTCCGAGGCAGCAGTAGACCCTTGGAGACATGTCGGCTGGAGGCCGATGTATTGAATCTCGACGCAATTTGAGTGTTCCATCGGCATTAGGAGGCCCTGAACGTTACAATTAACTATTATTTTTGCGTCGGATTCGATAATCTAAACTCACAGGAGAACGACCATAAGGTGCCCGAGGCAGCAACAGACCCTTGGAGACAAATCGGCTGAATGCCGATGTATTGAATCTCGACGCAATTTGAGTGTTCCATCGTCATTAGGAAGCCCTGAACGTTACAATTAACTATGATTTTTGCGTCGGATTCGAAAACGTAGAATCACCGGAGACGGACCATGTGGTGCCCGAGGCTGCGATATCCCCTTGGAGACAAGTCGGCTGGAGGACGATGTATTGAATCTCGAAGCAATTTGAGTGTTCTATCGTCATCAGGAGGCGCTGAACGTTACTATTCACAATCATTTTTTCGTCGGATTCGATAATCTAAACTCACAGGAGAACGACCATAAGGTGCCCGAGGCAGCAACAGACCCTTGGAGACAAATCGGCTGAATGCCGATGTATTGAATCTCGACGCAATTTGAGTGTTCCATCGTCATTAGGAAGCCCTGAACGTTACAATTAACAATCAGTTTTGCGTCGGATTCGAAAATCTAGAGTCACATGAGAGCAAACATACGAGGCCGGAGGCAGTAATATCCCCATGGAGACAATTCGGCTGGAGGACGATGTATTGACTCTCGACGCAATTTGAGTGTTCCATCGTCATTAAGAGGCCCTGAGCATTACATTTAACTATCATTTTTGCGTCGGATTCTAAAATGTTGACTCACAGGGGAACGACCATACGGTGCCCGAGGCAGCAATAGACCCTTGGAGACAAATCGGCTGAATTCCGATGTATTGAATCTCGAGGCAATTTGAGTGTTCCATCGTCATTAGAAAGCCCTGAACGTTACAATTAACTATGATTTTTGCGTCGGATTCGAAAACGTAGAATCACCGGAGACGGACCATGTGGTGCCAGAGGCAGCGATATCCCCTTGGAGACAAGTCGGCTGGAGGGCGATGTATTGAATCTCGACGCAATTTGAGAGTTCTATCGTCATCAGGAGGCGCTGAACGTTACTATTCACAATCATTTTTGCGTCGGATTCGAAAATCTAAACTCACTGGAGAACGACCATAAGGTGCCCGAGGCAGCAACAGACCCTTGGAGACAAATCGGCTGAAGGCCGATGTATTGAATCTCGATGCAATTTGAGTGTTCCATCATCATTAGAAGGCCCTGAACGTTACAATTAACTATCATTTTTGCGTCGGATTCGAAAATCTAGATTCACAGGAGAACGACCAAAAGGTGCCCGAGGCAGCAATAGACCCTTGGAGACAAGTCGGCTGGAGGCCGATGTATTGAATCTCGACGCAATTTGAGTGTTCCATCGGCATTAGGAGGCCCTGAACGTTACAGATAACTATCATTTAAGCGTCGGATTCGAAAATTTACTAACAGGAGAAGGATCATATGGTGCACGAGACTGCAATATCCCCTTGGATACAAGTCGGCTGGAGGCCGATGTATTGAATCTCGACGCAATTTGAGTGCTCCATCGTCATTACAAGGCCCTGAACGATACAATTAACTATGAGTTTTGCGTCGGATTCGAAAACGTAGAATCACCGGAGACGGACCATGTGGTGCGCGAGGCAGCGATATCCCCATGGAGACAAGTCGGCTGGAGGCCGATGTATTGAATCTCGACGCAATTTGAGTGTTCCATCGTCATTAGAAGGCCCTGAACGTTACAATTAACTATCATTTTTGCGTCGGATTCGAAAATCTAGACTCACAGGAGAACCACCATAAGGTGCGCGAGGCAGCAATAGACCCTTGAAGCCAAGTCGGCTGGAGGACGATGTATTGGATCGCGACGCAATTTGAGTGTTCCATCGTCATTACAAGGCCCTAAACGTTACAATTAACTATCATTTTTGCGTCGGCTTCGATAATCTAAACTCACCGGAGAACGACCAAAAGGTGCCCGAGGCAGCAATAGACCCTTGGAGACAAGTCGGCTGGAGGCCGATGTATTGAATCTCGACGCAATTTGAGTGTTCCATCGGCATTACAACGCCCTAAACGTTACAATTAACTATCATTTCGATAATATCATTCGATAATCTAAACTCACAGGAGAACGACCATAAGGTGCCCGAGGCAGCAATAGACCCTTGGAGACAAGTCGGCTGGAGGCCGATGTATTGAATCTCGACGCAATTTGAGTGTTCCATCGGCATTAGGAGGCCCTGAACGTTACAATTAACTATCATTTTTGCGTCGGATTCGATAATCTAAACTCACAGGAGAACGACCATAAGGTGCCCGAGGTAGCAATAGACCCTTGGAGACAAGTCGGCTGGAGGCCGATGTATTGAATCTCGACGCAGTTTGAGTGTTCCATCGGCATTAGGAGGCCCTGAACGTTACAATTAACTATCATTTTTGCGTCGGATTCGATAATCTAAACTCACAGGAGAACGACCATAAGGTGCCCGAGGTAGCAATAGACCCTTGGAGACATGTCGGCTGGAGGCCGATGTATTGAATCTCGACGCAATTTGAGTGTTCCATCATCATTAGAAGGCCCTGAACGTTACAATTAACTATCATTTTTGCGTCGGATTCGAAAATCTAGATTCACAGGAGAACGACCAAAAGGTGCCCGAGGCAGCAATAGACCCTTGGAGACAATTCGGCTGGAGGCCGATGTATTGAATCTCGACGCAATTTGAGTGTTCCATCGGCATTTGGAGGCCCTGAACGTTACAGATAACTATCATTTTAGCGTCGGATTCGAAAATCAACTAACAGGAGAAGGATCATATGGTGCACGAGACTGCAATATCCCCTTGGATACAAGTCGGCTGGAGGCCGATGTATTGAATCTCGACGCAATTTGAGTGTTCCATCGTCATTAGAAGGCCCTGAACGTTACAATTAACTATCATTTTTGCGTCGGATTCGAAAATCTAGACTCACAGGAGAACCACCATAAGGTGCCCGAGGCAGCAATAGACCCTTGGAGCCAAGTCGGCTGGAGGACGATGTATTGGATCGCGACGCAATTTGAGTGTTCCATCGTCATTACAAGGCCCTAAACGTTACAATTAACTATCATTTTTGCGTCGGATTCGATAATCTAAACTCACAGGAGAACGACCATAAGGTGCCCGAGGCAGCAATAGACCCTTGGAGACAAGTCGGCTGGAGGCCGATGTATTGAATCTCGACACAATTTGAGTGTTCCATCGGCATTAGGAGGCCCTGAACGTTACAATTAACTATCATTTTTGCGTCGGATTCGAAATCTAAACTCACAGGAGAACGACCATAAGGTGCCCGAGGCAGCAACAGACCCTTGGAGGCAAGTCGGCTGGAGGCCGATGTATTGAATCTCGACGCAATTTGAGTGTTCCATCGGCATTAGGAGGCCCTGAACGTTACAATTAACTATCATTTTTGCGTCGGATTCGAAAATGTAGACTCACAGGAGAACCACCATAAGGTGCCCGAGGCAGCAATAGACCCTTGGAGACAAGTCGGCTGGAGGACGATGTATTGGATCGCGACGCAATTTGAGTGTTCCATCGTCATTACAAGGCCCTAAACGTTACAATTAACTATCATTTCGATAATATCATTCGATAATCTAAACTCACAGGAGAACGACAATAAGGTGCCCGAGGCAGCAATTGACCCTTGGAGACAAGTCGGCTGGAGGCCGATGTATTGAATCTCGACGCAATTTGAGTGTTCCATCGTCATTAAAAGGCCCTGAACGTTACAATTAACTATCATTTTAGCGTCGGATTCGAAAATCTACTCCCAGGAGAAGTTCATACGGTGCTGGAGACAGCAATATACCCCTTGGAGACTAATCGGCTGGAGGCCGATGTATTGAATCTCGACGCAATTTGAGTGTGCCATCGTCATTAGAAGGCCCTGAACGTTACAATTAACTATTATTTTTGCGTTGGATTCGAAAATCTAGACTCACAGGAGAACGACCATAAGGTGCCCGAGGCAGCAATAGACCCTTGGAGACAAGTCGGCTGGAGGCCGATGTATGGAATCTCGACGCAATTTGAGTGTTCCATCGTCATTACAAGGCCCTGAACGTTACAATTAACTATCATTTTTGCGTCGGATTCGAAAACTAGACTCACAGGAGAACGACCATAAGGTGTCCGAGGCAGCAGTAGACCCTTGGAGACAAGTCGGCTGGAGGCCGATGTATTGATTCTCGACGCAATTTGAGTGTTCCATCGGCATTAGGAGGCGCTGAACGTTACAATTAACTATTATTTTTGCGTCGGATTCGATAATCTAAACTCACAGGAGAACGACCATAAGGTGCCCGAGGCAGCAACAGACCCTTGGAGACATATCGGCTGAATGCCGATGTATTGAATCTCGACGCAATTTGAGTGTTCCATCGTCATTAGGAAGCCCTGAACGTTACAATTAACTATGATTTTTGCGTCGGATTCGAAAACGTAGAATCACCGGAGACGGACCATATGGTGCCCGAGGCAGCGATATCCCCTTGGAGACAAGTCGGCTGGAGGACGATGTATTGAATCTCGACGCAATTTGAGAGTTCTGTCGTCATCAGGAGGCGCTGAACGTTACTATTCACAATCATTTTTACGTCGGATTCGATAATCTAAACTCACAGGAGAACGACCATAAGGTGCCAGAGGCAGCAACAGACCCTTGGAGACAAATCGGCTGAATGCCGATGTATTGAATCTCGACGCAATTTGAGTGTTCCATCGTCATTAGGAAGCCCTGAACGTTACAATTAAAAATCAGTTTTGCGTCGGATTCGAAAATCTAGAGTCACATGAGAGCAAACATAAGAGGCCGGAGGCAGTAATATCCCCATGGAGACAAGTCGGCTGGAGGACGATGTATTGACTCTCAACGCAATTTGAGTGTTCCATCGTCATTAAGAGGCCCTGAGCATTACATTTAACTATCAGTTTTGCGTCGGATTCTAAAATGTTGACTCACAGGGGAACGACCATACGGTGCCCGAGGCAGCAATAGACCCTTGGAGACAAATCGGCTGAATGCCGATGTATTGAATCTCGAGGCAATTTGAGTGTTCCATCGTCATTAGGAAGCCCTGAACGTTACAATTAACTATGATTTTTGCGTCGGATTCGAAAACGTAGAATCACCGGAGACGGACCATGTGGTGCCCGAGGCAGCGATATCCCCTTGGAGACAAGTCGGCTGGAGGACGATGTATTGAATCTCGACGCAATTTGAGAGTTCTATCGTCATCAGGAGGCGCTGAACGTTACTATTCACAATCATTTTTGCGTCGGATTCGATAATCTAAACTCACAGGAGAACGACCATAAGGTGCCCGAGGCAGCAATAGACCCTTGGAGACAAGTCGGCTGGAGGCCGATGTATTGAATCTCGACGCAATTTGAGTGTTCCATCGGCATCAGGAGGCCCTGAACGTTACAATTAACTATCATTTTTGCGTCGGATTCGATAATCTAAACCCACAGGAGAACGACCATAAGGTGCCCGAGGCAGCAACAGACCCTTGGAGGCAAGTCGGCTGGAGGCCGATGTATTGAATCTCGACGCAATTTGAGTGTTCCATCGGCATTAGGAGGCCCTGAACGTTACAATTAACCATCATTTTTGCGTCGGATTCGATAATCTAAACTCACAGGAGAACGACCATAAGGTGCCCGAGGCAGCAATGGACCATTGGAGAAAAGTCGGCTGGAGGCCGATGTATTGAATCTCGACGCAATTTGAGTGTTCCATCGTCATTAGAAGGCCCTGAACGTTACAATTAACTATCATTTTTGCGTCGGATTCGAAAATGTAGACTCACAGGAGAACCACGATAAGGTGCCCGAGGCAGCAATAGACCCTTGGAGACAAGTCGGCTGGAGGACGATGTATTGGATCGCGACGCAATTTGAGTGTTCCATCGTCATTACAAGGCCCTAAACGTTACAATTAACTATCATTTTAGCGTCGGATTCGAAAATCTACTCCCAGGAGAAGTTCATACGGTGCTGGAAACAGCAATATACCCCTTGGAGACTAATCGGCTGGAGGCCGATGTATTGAATCTCGACGCAATTTGAGTGTTCCATCGTCATTAGAAGGCCCTGAACGTTACAATTAACTATCATTTTTGCGTTGGATTCGAAAATCTAGACTCACAGGAGAACGACCATAAGGTGCCCGAGGCAGCAATAGACCCTTGGAGACAAGTCGGCTGGAGGCCGATGTATGGAATCCCGACGCAATTTGAGTGTTCCATCGTCATTACAAGGCCCTGAACGTTACAATTAACTATCATTTTTGCGTCGGATTCGAAAACTAGACTCACAGGAGAACGACCATAAGGTGTCCGAGGCAGCAGTAGACCCTTGGAGACATGTCGGCTGGAGGCCGATGTATTGAATCTCGACGCAATTTGAGTGTTCCATCGGCATTAGGAGGCCCTGAACGTTACAATTAACTATTATTTTTGCGTCGGATTCGATAATTTAAACTCACAGGAGAACGACCATAAGGTGCCCGAGGCAGCAACAGACCCTTGGAGACAAATCGGCTGAATGCCGATGTATTGAATCTCGACGCAATTTGAGTGTTCCATCGTCATTAGGAAGCCCTGAACGTTACAATTAACTATGATTTTTGCGTCGGATTCGAAAACGTAGAATCACCGGAGACGGACCATGTGGTGCCCGAGGCTGCGATATCCCCTTGGAGACAAGTCGGCTGGAGGACGATGTATTGAATCTCGAAGCAATTTGAGTGTTCTATCGTCATCAGGAGGCGCTGAACGTTACTATTCACAATCATTTTTACGTCGGATTCGATAATCTAAACTCACAGGAGAACGACCATAGGGTGCCCGAGGCAGCAACAGACCCTTGGAGACAAATCGGCTGAATGCCGATGTATTGAATCTCGACGCAATTTGAGTGTTCCATCGTCATTAGGAAGCCCTGAACGTTACAATTAACAATCAGTTTTGCGTCGGATTCGAAAATCTAGAGTCACATGAGAGCAAACATACGAGGCCGGAGGCAGTAATATCCCCATGGAGACAATTCGGCTGGAGGACGATGTATTGACTCTCGACGCAATTTGAGTGTTCCATCGTCATTAAGAGGCCCTGAGCATTACATTTAACTATCATTTTTGCGTCGGATTCTAAAATGTTGACTCACAGGGGAACGACCATACGGTGCCCGAGGCAGCAATAGACCCTTGGAGACAAATCGGCTGAATTCCGATGTATTGAATCTCGAGGCAATTTGAGTGTTCCATCGTCATTAGAAAGCCCTGAACGTTACAATTAACTATGATTTTTGCGTCGGATTCGAAAACGTAGAATCACCGGAGACGGACCATGTGGTGCCAGAGGCAGCGATATCCCCTTGGAGACAAGTCGGCTGGAGGGCGATGTATTGAATCTCGACGCAATTTGAGAGTTCTATCGTCATCAGGAGGCGCTGAACGTTACTATTCACAATCATTTTTGCGTCGGATTCGATAATCTAAACTCACTGGAGAACGACCATAAGGTGCCCGAGGCAGCAACAGACCCTTGGAGACAAATCGGCTGAAGGCCGATGTATTGAATCTCGATGCAATTTGAGTGTTCCATCATCATTAGAAGGCCCTGAACGTTACAATTAACTATCATTTTTGCGTCGGATTCGAAAATCTAGATTCACAGGAGAACGACCAAAAGGTGCCCGAGGCAGCAATAGACCCTTGGAGACAAGTCGGCTGGAGGCCGATGTATTGAATCTCGACGCAATTTGAGTGTTCCATCGGCATTAAGAGGCCCTGAACGTTACAGATAACTATCATTTAAGCGTCGGATTCGAAAATCTACTAACAGGAGAAGGATCATATGGTGCACGAGACTGCAATATCCCCTTGGATACAAGTCGGCTGGAGGCCGATGTATTGAATCTCGACGCAATTTGAGTGCTCCATCGTCATTACAAGGCCCTGAACGATACAATTAACTATGAGTTTTGCGTCGGATTCGAAAACGTAGAATCACCGGAGACGGACCATGTGGTGCGCGAGGCAGCGATATCCCCATGGAGACAAGTCGGCTGGAGGCCGATGTATTGAATCTCGACGCAATTTGAGTGTTCCATCGTCATTAGAAGGCCCTGAACGTTACAATTAACTATCATTTTTGCGTCGGATTCGAAAATCTAGACTCACAGGAGAACCACCATAAGGTGCGCGAGGCAGCAATAGACCTTTGACGCCAAGTCGGCTGGAGGACGATGTATTGGATCGCGACGCAATTTGAGAGTTCCATCGTCATTACAAGGCCCTAAACGTTACAATTAACTATCATTTCGATAATATCATTCGATAATCTAAACTCACAGGAGAACGACCATAAGGTGCCCGAGGCAGCAATAGACCCTTGGAGACAAGTCGGCTGGGGCCGATGTATTGAATCTCGACGCAATTTGAGTGTTCCATCGGCATTAGGAGGCCCTGAACGTTACAATTAACTATCATTTTTGCGTCGGATTCGATAATCTAAACTCACAGGAGAACGACCATAAGGTGCCCGAGGTAGCAATAGACCCTTGGAGACAAGTCGGCTGGAGGCCGATGTATTGAATCTCGACGCAATTTGAGTGTTCCATCGGCATTAGGAGGCCCTGAACGTTACAATTAACTATCATTTTTGCGTCGGATTCGATAATCTAAACTCACAGGAGAACGACCATAAGGTGCCCGAGGTAGCAATAGACCCTTGGAGACATGTCGGCTGGAGGCCGATGTATTGAATCTCGACGCAATTTGAGTGTTCCATCATCATTAGAAGGCCCTGAACGTTACAATTAACTATCATTTTTGCGTCGGATTCGAAAATCTAGATTCACAGGAGAACGACCAAAAGGTGCCCGAGGCAGCAATAGACCCTTGGAGACAAGTCGGCTGGAGGCCGATGTATTGAATCTCGACGCAATTTGAGTGTTCCATCGGCATTTGGAGGCCCTGAACGTTACAGATAACTATCATTTTAGCGTCGGATTCGAAAATCAACTAACAGGAGAAGGATCATATGGTGCACGAGACTGCAATATCCCCTTGGATACAAGTCGGCTGGAGGCCGATGTATTGAATCTCGACGCAATTTGAGTGTTCCATCGTCATTAGAAGGCCCTGAACGTTACAATTAACTATCATTTTTGCGTCGGATTCGAAAATCTAGACTCACAGGAGAACCACCATAAGGTGCCCGAGGCAGCAATAGACCCTTGGAGCCAAGCCGGCTGGAGGACGATGTATTGGATCGCGACGCAATTTGAGTGTTCCATCGTCATTACAAGGCCCTAAACGTTACAATTAACTATCATTTTTGCGTCGGATTCGATAATCTAAACTCACAGGAGAACGACCATAAGGTGCCCGAGGCAGCAATAGACCCTTGGAGACAAGTCGGCTGGAGGCCGATGTATTGAATCTCGACACAATTTGAGTGTTCCATCGGCATTAGGAGGCCCTGAACGTTACAATTAACTATCATTTTTGCGTCGGATTCGAAATCTAAACTCACAGGAGAACGACCATAAGGTGCCCGAGGCAGCAACAGACCCTTGGAGGCAAGTCGGCTGGAGGCCGATGTATTGAATCTCGACGCAATTTGAGTGTTCCATCGGCATTAGGAGGCCCTGAACGTTACAATTAACTATCATTTTTGCGTCGGATTCGAAAATGTAGACTCACAGGAGAACCACCATAAGGTGCCCGAGGCAGCAATAGACCCTTGGAGACAAGTCGGCTGGAGGACGATGTATTGGATCGCGACGCAATTTGAGTGTTCCATCGTCATTACAAGGCCCTAAACGTTACAATTAACTATCATTTCGATAATATCATTCGATAATCTAAACTCACAGGAGAACGACAATAAGGTGCCCGAGGCAGCAATTGACCCTTGGAGACAAGTCGGCTGGAGGCCGATGTATTGAATCTCGACGCAATTTGAGTGTTCCATCGTCATTAAAAGGCCCTGAACGTTACAATTAACTATCATTTTAGCGTCGGATTCGAAAATCTACTCCCAGGAGAAGTTCATACGGTGCTGGAGACAGCAATATACCCCTTGGAGACTAATCGGCTGGAGGCCGATGTATTGAATCTCGACGCAATTTGAGTGTGCCATCGTCATTAGAAGGCCCTGAACGTTACAATTAACTATTATTTCTGCGTTGGATTCGAAAATCTAGACTCACAGGAGAACGACCATAAGGTGCCCGAGGCAGCAATAGACCCTTGGAGACAAGTCGGCTGGAGGCCGATGTATGGAATCTCGACGCAATTTGAGTGTTCCATCGTCATTATAAGGCCCTGAACGTTACAATTAACTATCATTTTTGCGTCGGATTCGAAAACTAGACTCACAGGAGAACGACCATAAGGTGTCCGAGGCAGCAGTAGACCCTTGGAGACAAGTCGGCTGGAGGCCGATGTATTGATTCTCGACGCAATTTGAGTGTTCCATCGGCATTAGGAGGCGCTGAACGTTACAATTAACTATTATTTTTGCGTCGGATTCGATAATCTAAACTCACAGGAGAACGACCATAAGGTGCCCGAGGCAGCAACAGACCCTTGGAGACATATCGGCTGAATGCCGATGTATTGAATCTCGACGCAATTTGAGTGTTCCATCGTCATTAGGAAGCCCTGAACGTTACAATTAACTATGATTTTTGCGTCGGATTCGAAAACGTAGAATCACCGGAGACGGACCATGTGGTGCCCGAGGCAGCGATATCCCCTTGGAGACAAGTCGGCTGGAGGACGATGTATTGAATCTCGACGCAATTTGAGAGTTCTGTCGTCATCAGGAGGCGCTGAACGTTACTATTCACAATCATTTTTACGTCGGATTCGATAATCTAAACTCACAGGAGAACGACCATAAGGTGCCAGAGGCAGCAACAGACCCTTGGAGACAAATCGGCTGAATGCCGATGTATTGAATCTCGACGCAATTTGAGTGTTCCATCGTCATTAGGAAGCCCTGAACGTTACAATTAAAAATCAGTTTTGCGTCGGATTCGAAAATCTAGAGTCACATGAGAGCAAACATAAGAGGCCGGAGGCAGTAATATCCCCATGGAGACAAGTCGGCTGGAGGACGATGTATTGACTCTCAACGCAATTTGAGTGTTCCATCGTCATTAAGAGGCCCTGAGCATTACATTTAACTATCAGTTTTGCGTCGGATTCTAAAATGTTGACTCACAGGGGAACGACCATACGGTGCCCGAGGCAGCAATAGACCCTTGGAGACAAATCGGCTGAATGCCGATGTATTGAATCTCGAGGCAATTTGAGTGTTCCATCGTCATTAGGAAGCCCTGAACGTTACAATTAACTATGATTTTTGCGTCGGATTCGAAAACGTAGAAACACCGGAGACGGACCATGTGGTGCCCGAGGCAGCGATATCCCCTTGGAGACAAGTCGGCTGGAGGACGATGTATTGAATCTCGACGCAATTTGAGAGTTCTATCGTCATCAGGAGGCGCTGAACGTTACTATTCACAATCATTTTTGCGTCGGATTCGATAATCTAAACTCACAGGAGAACGACCATAAGGTGCCCGAGGCAGCAACAGACCCTTGGAGACAAATCGGCTGAAGGCCGATGTATTGAATCTCGACGCAATTTGAGTGTTCCATCGTCATTAGGAGGCCCTAAACGTTACAATTAACTATCATTTTTGCGTCGGATTCGAAAATCTAGACTCACAGGAGAACAACCATAAGGTGCCCGAGGCAGCAATAGACCCTTGGAGACAAGTCGGCTGGAGGCCGATGTATTGAATCTCGACGCAATTTGAGTGTTCCATCGTCATTACAAGGCCCTGAACGTTACAATTAACTATCACTTTAGCGTCGGATTCGAAAATCTACTAACAGGAGAAGGATCATATGGTGCACGAGACTGCAATATCCCCTTGGATACAAGTCGGCTGGAGGCCGATGTATTGAATCTCGACGCAGTTTGAGTGCTCCATCGTCATTACAAGGCCCTGAACGATACAATAAACTATGAGTTTTGCGTCGGATTCGAAAACGTAGAATCACCGGAGACGGACCATGTGGTGCCCGAGGCAGCGATATGCCCTTGGAGGCAAGTCGGCTGGATGCCGATGTATTGAATCTCGACGCAATTTGAGTGTTCCATCGTCATTAGAAGGCCCTGAACGTTACAATTAACTATCATTTTTGCGTCGGATTCGAAAATCTAGACTCACAGGAGAACCACCATAAGGTGCCCGAGGCAGCAATAGACCCTTGAAGCCAAGTCGGCTGGAGGACGATGTATTGGATCGCGACGCAATTTGAGTGTTCCATCGTCATTACAAGGCCCTAAACGTTACAATTAACTATCATATTTGCGTCGGATTCGATAATCTAAACTCACAGGAGAACGACCATAAGGTGCCCGAGGCAGCAATAGACCCTTGGAGACAAGTCGGCTGGAGGCCGATGTATTGAATCTCGACGCAATTTGAGTGTTCCATCGGCATTAGGAGGCCCTGAACGTTACAATTAACTATCATTTGTGCGTCGGATACGATAATCTAAACTCACAGGAGAACGACCATAAAGTGCCCGAGGCAGCAATGGACCCTTGGAGAAAAGTCGGCTGGAGGCCGATGTATTGAATCTCGACGCAATTTGAGTGTTCCATCGTCATTAGAAGGACCTGAACGTTACAATTAACTATCATTTTTGCGTCGGATTCGAAAATGTAGACTCACAGGAGAACCACCATAAGGTGCCCGAGGCAGCAATAGACCCTTGGAGACAAGTCGGCAGGAGGACGATGTATTGGATCGCGACGCAATTTGAGTGTTCCATCGTCATTAGAAGGCCCTGAACGTTACAATTAACTATCATTTTTGCGTCGGATTCGATAATCTAAACTCACAGGAGAACGACCATAAGGTGCCCGAGGCAGCAACAGACACTTGGAGACAAGTCGGCTGGAAGACGATGTATTGAATCTCGACGCAATTTGAGTGTTCCATCGTCATTACAAGGCCCTGAACGTTACAATTAACTATCATTTTAGCGTCGGATTCGAAAATCTACTCCCAGGAGAAGTTCATACGGTGCTGGAGACAGCAATATACCCCTTGGAGACTAATCGGCTGGAGGACGATGTATTGAATCTCGACGCAATTTGAGTGTTCCATCGTCATTAGAAGGCCCTGAACGTTACAATTAACTATCATTTTTGGGTTGGATTCGAAAATCTACACTCACAGGAGAACGACCATAAGGTGCCCGAGGCAGCAATAGACCCTTGGAGACAAGTCGGCTGGAGGCCGATGTATGGAATCTCGACGCAATTTGAGTGTTCCATCGTCATTACAAGGCCCTGAACGTTACAATTAACTATCATTTTTGCGTCGGATTCGAAAACTAGACTCACAGGAGAACGACCATAAGGTGTCCGAGGCAGCAGTAGACCCTTGGAGACAAGTCGGCTGGAGGCCGATGTATTGAATCTCGACGCAATTTGAGTGTTCCATCGGCATTAGGAGGCCCTGAACGTTACAATTAACTATTATTTTTGCGTCGGATTCGATAATCTAAACTCACAGGAGAACGACCATAAGGTGCCCGAGGCAGCAACAGACCCTTGGAGACAAATCGGCTGAATGCCGATGTATTGAACCTCGACGCAATTTGAGTGGTCCATCGTCATTAGGAAGCCCTGAACGTTACAATTAACTATGATTTTGGCGTCGGATTCGAAAACGTAGAATCACCGGAGACGGACCATGTGGTGCCCGAGGCAGCGATATCCCCTTGGAGACAAGTCGGCTGGAGGACGATGTATTGAATCTCGACGCAATTTGAGAGTTCTATCGTCATCAGGAGGCGCTGAACGTTACTATTCACAATCATTTTTACGTCGGATTCGATAATCTAAACTCACAGGAGAACGACCATAAGGTGCCCGAAGCAGCAACAGACCCTTGGAGACAAATCGGCTGGAGGCCGATGTATTGAATCTCGACGCAATTTGAGTGTTCAATCGTCATTAGGAGGCCCTAAACGTTACAATTAACTATCATTTTTGCGTCGGATTCGAAAATCTAGACTCACAGGAGAACGACCATAAGGTGCCCGAGGCAGCAATAGACCCTTGGAGACAAGTCGGCTGGAGGCCGATGTATTGAATCTCGACGCAATTAGAGTGTTCCATCGGCATTAGGAGGCCCTGAACGTTACAGATAACTATCATTTTAGCGTCGGATTCGAAAATCTACTAACAGGAGAAGGATCATATGGTACACGAGACTGCAATATCCCCTTGGATACAAGTCGGCTGGAGGCCGATGTATTGAATCTCGACGCAATTTGAGTGCTCCATCGTCATTACAAGGCTTTGAACGTTACAATTAACTATGAGATTTGCGTCGGATTCGAAAACGTAGAATCACCGGAGACGGACCATGTGGTGCCCGAGGCAGCGATATCCCCTTGGAGACAAGTCGGCTGGAGGCCGATGTATTGAATCTCGACGCAATTTGAGTGTTCCATCGTCATTACAAGACCCTGAACGTTACAATTAACTATCATTTTAGCGTCGGATTCGAAAATCTACTCCCAGGAGAAGTTCATACGGTGCCCGAGGCAGTAATAGACCCTTGGAGACAAGTCGGCTGGAGGACGATGTATTGGATCGCGACGCAGTTTGAGTGTTCCATCGTCATTACAAGGCCCTGAACGTTACAATTAACTATCATTTTTGTGTCGGATTCGAAAATCTAGACTCACAGGAGAACGACCATAAGGTGTCCGAGGCAGCAATAGACCCTTGGAGGCAAGTCGGCTGGAGGCCGATGTATTGAATCTCGGCGCAATTTGAGTGTTCCATCGGCATTAGGAGGCCCTGAACGTTACAATTAACTATCATTTTTGCGTCGGATTCGATAATCTAAACACACAGGAGAACGACCATAAGGTGCCCGAGGCAGCAATAGACCCTTGGAGACATGTCGGCTGGAGGCCGATGTATTGAATCTCGACGCAATTTGAGTGTTCCATCATCATTAGAAGGCCATGAACGTTACAATTAACTATCATTTTTGCGTCGGATTCGAAAATCTAGATTCACAGGAGAACGACCAAAAGGTGCCCGAGGCAGCAATAGACCCTTGGAGACATATCGGCTGGAGGCCGATGTATTGTATCTCGACGCAATTTGAGTGTTTCATCGGCATTAGGAGGCCCTGAACGTTACAGATAACTATCATTTTAGCGTCGGATTCGAAAATCTACTAACAGGAGAAGGATCATATGGTGCACGAGACTGCAATATCCCCTTGGATACAAGTCGGCTGGAGGCCGATGCATTGAATCTCGACGCAGTTTGAGTGCTCCATCGTCATTACAAGGCCCTGAACGATACAATAAACTATGAGTTTTGCGTCGGATTCGAAAACGTAGAATCACCGGAGACGGACCATGTGGTGCCCGAGGCAGCGATATCCCCTTGGAGACAAGTCAGCTGGAGGCCGATGTATTGAATCTCGACGCAATTTGAGTGTTCCATCGTCATTAGAAGGCCCTGAACGTTACAATTAACTATCATTTTTGCGTCGGATTCGAAAATCTAGACTCACCGGAGAACCACCATAAGGTGCCCGAGGCAGCAATAGACCCTTGAAGCCAAGTCGGCTGGAGGACGATGTATTGGATCGCGACGCAATTTGAGTGTTCCATCGTCATTACAAGGCCCTAAACGTTACAATTAACTATCATTTTTGCATCGGATTCGATAATCTAAACTCACAGGAGAACGACCATAAGGTGCCCGAGGCAGCAATAGACCCTTGGAGACAAGTCGGCTGGAGGCCGATGTATTGAATCTCGACGCAATTTGAGTGTTCCATCGGCATTAGGAGGCCCTGACCGTTACAATTAACTATAATTTTTGCGTCGGATTCGATAATCTAAACTCACAGGAGAACGACCATAAGGTGCCCGAGGCAGCAACAGACCCTTGGAGACAAGTCGGCTGGAGGCCGATGTATTGAATCTCGACGCAATTTGAGTGTTCCATCGGCATTAGGAGGCCCTGAACGTTACAATTAACTATCATTTGTGCGTCGGATACGATAATCTAAACTCACAGGAGAACGACCATAAAGTGCCCGAGGCAGCAATGGACCCTTGGAGAAAAGTCGGCTGGAGGCCGATGTATTGAATCTCGACGCAATTTGAGTGTTCCATCGTCATTAGAAGGACCTGAACGTTACAATTAACTATCATTTTTGCGTCGGATTCGAAAATGTAGACTCACAGGAGAACCACCATAAGGTGCCCGAGGCAGCAATAGACCCTTGGAGACAAGTCGGCAGGAGGACGATGTATTGGATCGCGAATCAATTTGAGTGTTCCATCGTCATTAGAAGGCCCTGAACGTTACAATTAACTATCATTTTTGCGTCGGATTCGAAAATCTAGACTCACAGGAGAACCACCATAAGGTGCCCGATGCAGCAATAGACCCTTGAAGCCAAGTCGGCTGGAGGACGATGTATTGGATCGCGACGCAATTTGAGTGTTCCATCGTCATTACAATGCCCCCAACGTTACAATTAACTATCATTTTTGCGTCGGATTCGATAATCTAAACTCACAGGAGAACGACCATAAGGTGCCCGAGGCAGCAACAGACACTTGGAGACAAGTCGGCTGGAAGACGATGTATTGAATCTCGACGCAATTTGAGTGTTCCATCGTCATTACAAGGCCCTGAACGTTACAATTAACTATCATTTTAGCGTCGGATACGAAAATCTACTCCCAGGAGAAGTTCATACGGTGCTGGAGACAGCAATATACCCCTTGGAGACTAATCGGCTGGAGGACGATAAATTGAATCTCGACGCAATTTGAGTGTTCCATCGTCATTAGAAGGCCATGAACGTTACAATTAACTATCATTTTTGCGTTGGATTCGAAAATCTAGACTCACAGGAGAACGACCATAAGGTGCCCGAGGCAGCAATAGACCCTTGGAGACAAGTCGGCTGGAGGCCGAAGTGTGGAATCTCGACGCAATTTGAGTGTTCCATCGTCATTACAAGGCCCTGAACGTTACAATTAACTATCATTTTTGCGTCGGATTCAAAAACTAGACTCACAGGAGAACGACCATAAGGTGTCCGAGGCAGCAGTAGACCCTTGGAGACAAGTCGGCTGGAGGCCGATGTATTGAATCTCGACGCAATTTGAGTGTTCCATCGGCATTAGGAGGCCCTGAACGTTACAATTAACTATTATTTTTGCGTCGGATTCGATAATCTAAACTCACAGGAGAACGACCATAAGGTGCCCGAGGCAGCAACAGACCCTTGGAGACAAATCGGCTGAATGCCGATGTATTGAACCTCGACGCAATTTGAGTGTTCCATCGTCATTAGGAAGCCCTGAACGTTACAATTAACAATGATTTTGGCGTCGGATTCGAAAACGTAGAATCACCGGAGACGGACCATGTGGTGCCCGAGGCAGCGATATCCCCTTGGAGACAAGTCGGCTGGAGGACGATGTATTGAATCTCGACGCAATTTGAGAGTTCTATCGTCATCAGGAGGCGCTGAACGTTGCTATTCACAATCATTTTTACGTCGGATTCGATAATCTAAACTCACAGGAGAACGACCATAAGGTGCCCGAGGCAGCAACAGACCCTTGGAGACAAATCGGCTGGAGGCCGATGTATTGAATCTCGACGCAATTTGAGTGTTCAATCGTCATTAGGAGGCCCTAAACGTTACAATTAACTATCATTTTTGCGTCGGATTCGAAAATCTAGACTCACAGGAGAACGACCATAAGGTGCCCGAGGCAGCAATAGACCCTTGGAGACAAGTCGGCTGGAGGCCGATGTATTGAATCTCGACGCAATTTGAGTGTTCCATCGTCATTACAAGGCCCTGAACGTTACAATTAACTATGATTTATGAGTCGGATTCGAAAATCTAGACTCACAGGAGAACGACCATAAGGTGCCCGAGGCAGCAATAGACCCTTGGAGACAAGTCGGCTGGAGGTCGTTGTATTGAATCTCGACGCAATTTGAGTGTTCCATCCTCATTAGGAGGCCCTGAACGTTACAATTAACTATCATTTTTGCGTCGGATTCGATAATCTAAACTCACAGGAGAACGACCATAAGGTGCCCGAGGCAGCAATAGCCCCATGGAGACATGTCGGCTGGAGGCCGATGTATTGAATCTCGACGCAATTTGAGCGTTCCATCATCATTAGAAGACCCTGAACGTTACAATTAACTATCATTTTTGCGTCGGATTCGAAAATCTAGACTCACAGGAGAACGACCAAAAGGTGCCCGAGGCAGCAGTAGACCCTTGGACACAAGTCGGCTGGAGGCCGATGTATTGAATCTCGACGCAATTAGAGTGTTCCATCGGCATTAGGAGGCCCTGAACGTTACAGATAACTATCATTTTAGCGTCGGATTCGAAAATCTACTAACAGGAGAAGGATCATATGGTACACGAGACTGCAATATCCCCTTGGATACAAGTCGGCTGGAGGCCGATGTATTGAATCTCGACGCAATTTGAGTGCTCCATCGTCATTACAAGGCTTTGAACGTTACAATTAACTATGAGTTTTGCGTCGGATTCGAAAACGTAGAATCACCGGAGACGGACCATGTGGTGCCCGAGGCAGCGATATCCCCTTGGAGACAAGTCGGCTGGAGGCCGATGTATTGAATCTCGACGCAATTTGAGTGTTCCATCGTCATTACAAGACCCTGAACGTTACAATTAACTATCATTTTAGCGTCGGATTCGAAAATCTACTCCCAGGAGAAGTTCATACGGTGCCCGAGGCAGTAATAGACCCTTGGAGACAAGTCGGCTGGAGGACGATGTATTGGATCGCGACGCAGTTTGAGTGTTCCATCGTCATTACAAGGCCCTGAACGTTACAATTAACTATCATTTTTGCGTCGGATTCGATAATCTAAACTCACAGGAGAACGACCATAAGGTGCCCGAGGCAGCAATAGACCCTTGGAGGCAAGTCGGCTGGAGGCCGATGTATTGAATCTCGACGCCATTTGAGTGTTCCATCGGCATTAGGAGGCCCTGAACGTTACAATTAACAATCATTTTTGCGTCGGATTCGATAATCTAAACTCACAGGAGAACGACCATAAGGTGCCGAGGCAGCAATAGACGCTTGGAGACAAGTCGGCTGGAGGCCGATGTATTGAATCTCGACGCAATTTGAGTGTTCCATCGGCATTAGGAGGCCCTGAACGTTACAATTAACTATCATTCTTGCGTCGGATTCGATAATCTAAACTCACAGGAGAACGACCATAAGGTGCCCGAGGCAGCAACAGACCCTTGGAGACAAGTCGGCTTGAGGCCGATGTATTGAATCTCGACGCAATTTGAATGTTCCATCGGCATTAGGAGGCCCTGAACGTTACAATTGACTATCATTTTTGCGTCGGATTCGAAAATCTAGACTCACAGGAGAACGACCAAAAGGTGCCCGAGGCAGCAATAGACCCTTGGAGACAAGTCGGCTGGAGGACGATGTATTGAATCTCGACGCAATTTGAGTGTTCCATCGGCATTAGGAGGCCCTGAACGTTACAGATAACTATCATTTTAGCGTCGGATTCGAAAATGTACTAACAGGAGAAGGATCATATGGTGCACGAGACTGCAATATCCCCTTGGATACAAGCCGGCTGGAGGACGATGTATTGGATCGCGACGCAATTTGAGTGTTCCATCGTCATTACAAGGCCCTAAACGTTACAATTAACTATGAGTTTTGCGTCGGATTCGAAAACGTAGAATCACGGGAGACGGACCATGTGGGGCCCGAGGCAGCGATATCCCCTTGGAGACAAGTCGGCTGGATGCCGATGTATTAAATCTCGACGCAATTTGAGTGTTCCATCGTCATTAGAAGGCCCTGAACGTTACAATTAACTATCATTTTTGCGTCGGATTCGAAAATGTAGATTCACAGGAGAACCACCATAAGGTGCCCGAGGCAGCAATAGACCCTTGGAGACAAGTCGGCTGGAGGACGATGTATTGGATCGCGACGCAATTTGAGTGTTCCATCGGCATTAGGAGGCCCTGAACGTTACAATTAACTATCATTTGTGCGTCGGATACGATAATCTAAACTCACAGGAGAACGACCATTAAGTGCCCGAGGCAGCAATGGACCCTTGGAGAAAAGTCGGCTGGAGGCCGATGTATTGAATCTCGACGCAATTTGAGTGTTCCATCGTCATTAGAAGGACCTGAACGTTACAATTAACTATCATTTTTGCGTCGGATTCGAAAATGTAGACTCACAGGAGAACCACCATAAGGTGCCCGAGGCAGCAATAGACCCTTGGAGACAAGTCGGCAGGAGGACGATGTATTGGATCGCGAATCAATTTGAGTGTTCCATCGTCATTAGAAGGCCCTGAACGTTACATTTAACTATCATTTTTGCGTCGGATTCGAAAATCTAGACTCACAGGAGAACCACCATAAGGTGCCCGATGCAGCAATAGACCCTTGAAGCCAAGTCGGCTGGAGGACGATGTATTGGATCGCGACGCAATTTGAGTGTTCCATCGTCATTACAATGCCCTCAACGTTACAATTAACTATCATTTTTTCGTCGGATTCGATAATCTAAACTCACAGGAGAACGACCATAAGGTGCCCGAGGCAGCAACAGACCCTTGGAGACAAATCGGCTGAATGCCGATGTATTGAACCTCGACGCAATTTGAGTGTTCCATCGTCATTAGGAAGCCCTGAACGTTACAATTAACAATGATTTTGGCGTCGGATTCGAAAACGTAGAATCACCGGAGACGGACCATGTGGTGCCCGAGGCAGCGATATCCCCTTGGAGACAAGTCGGCTGGAGGACGACGTATTGAATCTCGACGCAATTTGAGAGTTCAATCGTCATTAGGAGGCCCTAAACGTTACAATTAACTATCATTTTTGCGTCGGATTCGAAAATCTAGACTCACAGGAGAACGACCATAAGGTGCCCGGGGCAGCAATAGACCCTTGGAGACAAGTCGGTTGGAGGCCGATGTATTGAATCTCGACGCAATTTGAGTGCTCCATCGTCATTACAAGGCTTTGAACGTTACAATTAACTATCATTTTTGCGTCGGATTCGAAAACTAGACTCACAGGAGAACGACCATAAGGTGTCCGAGGCAGCAGTAGACCCTTGGAGACAAGTCGGCTGGAGGCCGATGTATTGAATCTCGAAGCAATTTGAGTGTTCCATCGGCATTAGGAGGCCCTGAACGTTACAATTAACTATTATTTTTGCGTCGGATTCGATAATCTAAACTCACAGGGAGAACGACCATAAGGTGCCGAGGCAGCAACAGACCCTTGGAGACAAATCGGCTGAATGCCGATGTATTGAACCTCGACGCAATTTGAGTGTTCCATCGTCATTAGGAAGCCCTGAACGTTACAATTAACAATGATTTTGGCGTCGGATTCGAAAACGTAGAATCACCGGAGACGGACCATGTGGTGCCCGAGGCAGCGATATCCCCTTGGAGACAAGTCGGCTGGAGGACGATGTATTGAATCTCGACGCAATTTGAGAGTTCTATCGTCATCAGGAGGCGCTGAACGTTACTATTCACAATCATTTTTACGTCGGATTCGATAATCTAAACTCACAGGAGAACGACCATAAGGTGCCCGAGGCAGCAACAGACCCTTGGAGACAAATCGGCTGGAGGCCGATGTATTGAATCTCGACGCAATTTGAGTGTTCAATCTACATTAGGAGGCCCTAAACGTTACAATTAACTATCATTTTTGCGTCGGATTCGAAAATCTAGACTCACAGGAGAACGACCATAAGGTGCCCGAGGCAGCAAAAGACCCTTGGAGACAAGTCGGCTGGAGGCCGATGTATTGAATCTCGACGCAATTTGAGTGTTCCATCGTCATTACAAGGCCCTGAACGTTACAATTAACTATGATTTATGAGTCGGATTCGAAAATCTAGACTCACAGGAGAACGACCATAAGGTGCCCGAGGCAGCAATAGACCCTGGAGACAAGTCGGCTGGAGGCCGTTGTATTGAATCTCGACGCAATTTGAGTGTTCCATCCTCATTAGGAGGCCTGAACGTTACAATTAACTATCATTTTTGCGTCGGATTCGATAATCTAAACTCACAGGAGAACGACCATAAGGTGCCCGAGGCAGCAATAGCCCTTGGAGACATGTCGGCTGGAGGCCGATGTATTGAATCTCGACGCAATTTGAGCGTTCCATCATCATTAGAAGACCCTGAACGTTACAATTAACTATCATTTTTGCGTCGGATTCGAAAATCTAGACTCACAGGAGAACGACCAAAAGGTGCCCGAGGCAGCAGTAGACCCTTGGACACAAGTCGGCTGGAGGCCGATGTATTGAATCTCGACGCAATTAGAGTGTTCCATCGGCATTAGGAGGCCTGAACGTTACAGATAACTATCATTTTAGCGTCGGATTCGAAAATCTACTAACAGGAGAAGGATCATATGGTACACGAGACTGCAATATCCCCTTGGATACAAGTCGGCTGGAGGCCGATGTATTGAATCTCGACGCAATTTGAGTGCTCCATCGTCATTACAAGGCTTTGAACGTTACAATTAACTGTGAGTTTTGCGTCGGATTCGAAAACGTAGAATCACCGGAGACGGACCATGTGGTGCCCGAGGCAGCGATATCCCCTTGGAGACAAGTCGGCTGGAGGCCGATGTATTGAATCTCGACGCAATTTGAGTGTTCCATCGTCATTACAAGACCCTGAACGTTACAATTAACTATCATTTTAGCGTCGGATTCGAAAATCTACTCCCAGGAGAAGTTCATACGGTGCCCGAGGCAGTAATAGACCCTTGGAGACAAGTCGGCTGGAGGACGATGTATTGGATCGCGACGCAGTTTGAGTGTTCCATCGTCATTACAAGGCCCTGAACGTTACAATTAACTATCATTTTTGCGTCGGATTCGATAATCTAAACTCACAGGAGAACGACCATAAGGTGCCCGAGGCAGCAATAGACCCTTGGAGGCAAGTCGGCTGGAGGCCGATGTATTGAATCTCGACGCCATTTGAGTGTTCCATCGGCATTAGGAGGCCCTGAACGTTACAATTAACAATCATTTTTTGCGTCGGATTCGATAATCTAAACTCACAGGAGAACGACCATAAGGTGCCGAGGCAGCAATAGACGCTTGGAGACAAGTCGGCTGGAGGCCAATGTATTGAATCTCGACGCAATTTGAGTGTTCCATCGGCATTAGGAGGCCCTGAACGTTACAATTAACTATCATTCTTGCGTCGGATTCGATAATCTAAACTCACAGGAGAACGACCATAAGGTGCCCGAGGCAGCAACAGACCCTTGGAGACAAGTCGGCTTGAGGCCGATGTATTGAATCTCGACGCAATTTGAATGTTCCATCGGCATTAGGAGGCACTGAACGTTACAATTAACTATCATTTTTGCGTCGGATTCGATAATCTAATCTCACAGGGAGAACGACCATTAGGTGCCCGAGGCAGCAATGGACCCTTGCAGACAAGTCGGCTGGAGGCCGATGTATTGAATCTCGACGCAATTTAAGTGTTCCTTCGGCATTAGGAGGCCCTGAACGTTACAATTAACTATCATTTTTGCGTCGGATTCGATAATCTAAACTCACAGGAGAACGACCATAAGGTGCCCAAGGCAGCAATAGACCCTTGGAGGCAAGTCGGCTGGAGGCCGATGTATTGAATCTCGACGCAATTTGAGTGTTCCATCGTCATTAGAAGGCCCTGAAACGTTACAATTAACTATCATTTTTGCGTCGGATTCGAAAATCTAGACTCACAGGAGAACGACCAAAAGGTGCCCGAGGCAGCAATAGACCCTTGGAGACAAGTCGGCTGGAGGACGATGTATTGAATCTCGACGCAATTTGAGTGTTCCATCGGCATTAGGAGGCCCTGAACGTTACAGATAACTATCATTTTAGCGTCGGATTCGAAAATGTACTAACAGGAGAAGGATCATATGGTGCCCGAGGCAGCAATAGACCCTTGAAGCCAAGTCGGCTGGAGGACGATGTATTGGATCGCGACGCAATTTGAGTGTTCCATCGTCATTACAAGGCCCTAAACGTTACAATTAACTATCATTTTTTGCATCGGATTCGATAATCTAAACTCACAGGAGAACGACCATAAGGTGCCCGAGGCAGCAATAGACCCTTGGAGACAAGTCGGCTGGAGGCCGATGTATTGAATCTCGACGCAATTTGAATGTTCCATCGGCATTAGGAGGCCCTGAACGTTACAGATAACTATCATTTTAGCGTCGGATTCGAAAATGTACTAACAGGAGAAGGATCATATGGTGCCCGAGGCAGCAATAGACCCTTGAAGCCAAGTCGGCTGGAGGACGATGTATTGGATCGCGACGCAATTTGAGTGTTCCATCGTCATTACAAGGCCCTAAACGTTACAATTAACTATCATTTTTGCATCGGATTCGATAATCTAAACTCACAGGAGAACGACCATAAGGTGCCCGAGGCAGCAACAGACCCTTGGAGACAAGTCGGCTTGAGGCCGATGTATTGAATCTCGACGCAATTTGAATGTTCCATCGGCATTAGGAGGCCCTGAACGTTACAATTAACTATCATTTTTGCGTCGGATTCGATAATCTAATCTCACAGGGAGAACGACCATTAGGTGCCCGAGGCAGCAATGGACCCTTGCAGACAAGTCGGCTGGAGGCCGATGTATTGAATCTCGACGCAATTTGAGTGTTCCTTCGGCATTAGGAGGCCCTGAACGTTACAATTAACTATCATTTTTGCGTCGGATTCGATAATCTAAACTCACAGGAGAACGACCATATGGTGCCCAAGGCAGCAATAGACCCTTGGAGGCAAGTCGGCTGGAGGCCGATGTATTGAATCTCGACGCAATTTGAGTGTTCCATCGTCATTAGAAGGCCCTGAACGTTACAATTAACTATCATTTTTGCGTCGGATTCGAAAATCTAGACTCACAGGAGAACGACCAAAAGGTGCCCGAGGCAGCAATAGACCCTTGGAGACAAGTCGGCTGGAGGACGATGTATTGAATCTCGACGCAATTTGAGTGTTCCATCGGCATTAGGAGGCCCTGAACGTTACAGATAACTATCATTTTAGCGTCGGATTCGAAAATGTACTAACAGGAGAAGGATCATATGGTGCCCGAGGCAGCAATAGACCCTTGAAGCCAAGTCGGCTGGAGGACGATGTATTGGATCGCGACGCAATTTGAGTGTTCCATCGTCATTACAAGGCCCTAAACGTTACAATTAACTATCATTTTTGCATCGGATTCGATAATCTAAACTCACAGGAGAACGACCATAAGGTGCCCGAGGCAGCAATAGACCCATGGAGACAAGTCGGCTGGAGGCCGATGTATTGAATCTCGACGCAATTTGAGTGTTCCATCGGCATTAGGAGGCCCTGACCGTTACAATTAACTATAATTTTTGCGTCGGATTCGATAATCTAAACTCACAGGAGAACGACCATAAGGTGCCCGAGGCAGCAACAGACCCTTGGAGACAAGTCGGCTGGAGGCCGATGTATTGAATCTCGACGCAATTTGAGTGTTCCATCGGCATTAGGAGGCCCTGAACGTTACAATTAACTATCATTTGTGCGTCGGATACGATAATCTAAACTCACAGGAGAACGACCATAAAGTGCCCGAGACAGCAATGGACCCTATCATTTCGATAATATCATTCGATAATCTAAACTCACAGGAGAACGACCATAAGGTGCCCGAGGCAGCAATAGACCCTTGGAGACAAGTCGGCTGGAGGCCGATGTATTGAATCTCGACGCAATTTGAGTGTTCCATCCTCATTAGAAGGCCCTGAACGTTACAATTAACTATCATTTTTGCGTTGGATTCGAAAATCTAGACTCACAGGAGAACGACCATAAGGTGCCCGAGGCAGCAATAGACCCTTGGAGACAAGTCGGCTGGAGGCCGATGTATGGAATCTCGACGCAATTTGAGTGTTCCATCGTCATTACAAGGCCCTGAACGTTACAATTAACTATCATTTTTGCGTCGGATTCGAAAACTAGACTCACAGGAGAACGACCATAAGGTGTCCGAGGCAGCAGTATACCCTTGGAGACAAGTCGGCTGGAGGCCGATGTATTGAGTCTCGACGCAATTTGAGTGTTCCATCGGCATTAGGAGGCCCTGAACGTTACAATTAACTATTATTTTTGCGTCGGATTCGATAATCTAAACTCACAGGAGAACGACCATAAGGTGCCCGAGGCAGCAATAGACCCTTGGAGACAAGTCGGCTGGAGGCCGATGTATTGAATCTCGACGCAATTTGAGTGTTCCATCGGCATTAGGAGGCCCTGAACGTTACAATTAACTATCATTTTTGCGTCGGATTCGATAATCTAAACTCACAGGAGAACGACCATAAGGTGCCCGAGACAGCAACAGACCCTTGGAGACAAGTCGGCTGGAGGACTATGTATTGAATCTCGACGCAATTTGAGTGTTCCATCGTCATTACAAGGCATTGAACGTCACAATTAACTATCATTTTAGCGTCGGATTCGAAAATCTACTCCCAGGAGAAGTTCATACGGTGCTCGAGACAGCAATAAACCCCTTGGAGACAAATCGATTGAAGGCCGATGTATTGAATATCGACGCAATTTGAGTGTTCCATCGTCTTTAGGAGTCGCTGAACGTTGCAATTAACTATCATTTTTGCGTCGGATTCGATAATCTAAACTCACAGGAGAACGACCATAAGGTGCCCGAGGCAGCAATAGACCCTTGGAGACAAGTCGGCTGGATGTCGATGTATTGAATCTCGAAGCAATTTGAGTGTTCCATCGTCATTACAAGGCCCTAAACTTTACAATTAACTATCATTTTCGCGTCGGATTCGATGATCTAAACTCACAGGAGAACGACCATAAGGTGCCCGAGGCAGCAATAGACCCTTGGAGACATGTCGGCTGGAGGCCGATGTATTGAATCTCGACGCAATTTGAGTGTTCCATCGTCATTAGGAGGCCCTAAACGTTACAATTAACTATCATTTTTGCGTCGGATTCGATAATCTAAACTCACACGAGAACGACCACAACGTGCCCGAGGCAGCAATATCCCCTTGGAGACAAGTCGGCTGGAGGCCGATGTATTGAATCTCGACGCTATTTGAGTGTTCCATCGGCATTAGGAGGCCCTGAACGTTACAGATAACTATCATTTTAGCGTCGGATTCGAAAATCTACTAACAGGAGAAGGATCATATGGTGCACGAGACTGCAATATCCCCTTGGATACAAGTCGGCTGGAGGCCGATGTATTGAATCTCGACGCAATTTGAGTGTTCCATCGTCATTACAAGGCCCTGAACGTTGCAATTAACTATCATTTATGCGTCGGATTCGAAAATGTAGACTCACAGGATAACGACCATAAGGTGCCCGAGGCAGCAACAGACCCTTGGAGACAAGTCGGCTGGAGGCCGATGTATTGAATCTCGACGCAATTTGAGTGTTCCATCGTCATTACAAGGCCCTGAACGTTACAATTAACCATCATTTTTGCGTCGGATTCAAAAATCCAGACTCACAGGAGACGGACCACATGGAGCCCGAGGCAGCAATATCCCTTTGTAGACAAAACGGCTGGAGGAATAAGTATTGACTCTCGAAGCAATTTGAGTGTTCCATCGTCATTAAGAGGCCCTGAGCATTATATTTAACTATCAGTTTTGCGTCGGATTCTAAAATGTTGACTCACAGGGGAACGACCATACGGTGCCCGAGGCAGCTATTGACCCTTGGAGACAAGTCGGTTGGAGGACGATGTATTGGATCGCGACGCCAAATGAGTGTTCCATCGTCATTAGGAGGCCCTGAATGTTACGATTAACTATCAGTTTCGCGTCGGATCCGAAAATCTAAACTCACAGGAGAACGACCATAAGGTGCCCGAGGCGGCAATAGACCCTTGGAGACAAGTCGGCTGGAGGCCGATGTATTGAATCTCGACGCAATTTGAGTGTCCCATCGTCATTAGAAGGCCCTGAACGTTACAATTAACTATCATTTATGCGTTGGATTCGAAAATCTACTCACAAGAGAAGTTCATACGGTGCTCGAGACAGCAATATCCCCTTGGAGACAAGTCCGCTGGAGGCCGATGTATTGAATCTCGACGTAATTTGAGTGTTCCATCGTCATTAGGAGGCCCTGAACCTTACAATTAACTTTCAGTTTCGCGTCGGATTCGAAAATCTAAACTCACAGGATAACGACCATAAGGTGCCCGAGGCAGCAACAGACCCTTGGAGACAAGTCGGCTGGAGGACGATGTATTGAATCTCGACCCAATTTGAGAGTTCTATCGTCATCAGGATTCGCTGAACGTTACTATTCATTATCATTTTAGCGTCGGATTCGAAAATCTAGACTCACAGGAGAAGGATCATATGGTGCCCGAGACAACAATATCCCCGTGGAGACAAGTCGGCTGGAGGCCGATGTATTGAATCTCGACGCAATTTGAGTGTTCCATCGTCATTACAAGGCCATGAACGTTACAATTAACTATCATTTTTGCGTCGGATTCAAAAATCCAGACTCACAGAAGACGGACCATTTGGTGCCCGAGGCAGCAATATCCCCTTGGAGTCAAATCAGCTGGAGGACGATGTATTGAATCTCGACGCAATTTGAGAGTTCTATCGTCATCAGGAGGCGCTGAACGTTACTATTCACTATCATTTTTGCGTCGGATTCGAAAATCTAGACTCACAGGAGAAGGATCATATGGTGCCCGAGACAGCAATATCCCCTTGGAGACAAGTCCGCTGGAGGCCGATGTATTGAATCTCGACGCAATTTGAGTGTTCCATCGTCATTAGGAGGCCCTGAACCTTACAATTAACTATCAGTTTCGCGTCGGATTCTTAAATCTAGACTCACAGGAGACGGACCACATGGAGCCCGAGGCAGCAATATCCCTTTGTAGACAAGTCGGCTGGACGAATATGTATTGACTCTCGAAGCAATTTGAGTGTTCCATCGTCATTAAGAGGCCCTGAGCATTACATTTAACTATCAGTTTTGCGTCGGATTGTAAAATGTTGACTCACACGGGAACGACCATACGGTGCCCGAGGCAGCTATTGACCCTTGGAGACAAGTCGGTTGGAGGACGATGTATTGGATCGCGACGCCAAAAGAGTGTTCCATCGTCATTAGGAGGCCCTGAATGTTACAATTAACTATCAGTTTTTCGTCGGATTCGAAAATCTAAACTCACAGGAGAAGGATCATATGGTGCCCGAGGCGGCATTAGACCCTTGGAGACAAGTCCGCTGGAGGCCGATGTATTGAATCTCGACGCAATTTCAGTGTTCCATCGTCATTACAAGGCCCTAAACGTTATAATTAACTATCATTTTTGCGTCGGATTCAATAATCGAAACTCACAGGAGAACGACCATAAGGTGCACGAGGCAGCATTAGACCCTTGGAGACAAGTCGGCTGGAGGACGATGTATTGAAGCTCGACGAAATTTGAGAGTTTAATCGTCATCAGGAGGCGCTGAACGTTACTATTCACTATCATTTTAGCGTTGGATTCGAAAATCTAGACTCACAGGAGAAGGATCATATGGTGCCCGAGACAGCAATATCCCCGTGGAGACAAGTCGGCTGGAGGCCGATGTATTGAATCTCGACGCAATTTGAGTGTACCATCGTCATTACAAGGCCCTGAACGTTACAATTAACTATCATTTATGCGTCGGATTCAAAAATCCAGACTCACAGGAGACGGACCATTTGGTGCCCGAGGCAGCAATATCCCCTTGGAGACAAATCAGCTGGAGGACGATGTATTGAATCTCGACGCAATTTGAGAGTTCTATCGTCATCAGGAGGCGCTGAACTTTACTATTCACTATCATTTTTGCGTCGGATTCGAAAATCTAGACTCACAGGAGAAAGATCATATGGTGACCGAGACAGCAATATCCCCTTGGAGAAAAGTCCGCTGGAGGCCGATGTATTGAATCTCGACGCGATTTGAGTGTTCCATCGTCATTACAAGGCCCTGAACGTTGCAATTAACTATCATTTTTGCGTCGGATTCGAAAATCTAGACTCACAGGAGGACGACCATAAGGTGCCCGAGGCAGCAATAGACCCTTGGAGACAAGTCGGCTGGAGGACGATGTATTGGATCGCGACGCAATTTGAGTCTTCTATCGTCATTAGGAGGCGCTGAACATTACAATTCACAATCATTTTTGCGTCGGATTCGAAAATCTAGACTCACAGGAGAAGGACCATGTGGTGCCCGAGGCAGCGATATCCCCTTGGAGACAAGTGGGCTGGAGGCCGATGTATTGAATCTCGACGCAATTTGAGTGTTCCATCGTCATTAGGAGGCCCTGAACGTTACAATTAACTATCATTTTTGCGTCGGATTCGAAAATCTAGACTCACAGGAGAACGACCATAAGGTGCCCGAGGCAACAATAGACCCTTGGAGACAAGTCGGCTGGAGGACGATGTATTGAATCTCGACGCAATTTGAGAGTTCCATCGTCATTAGGCGGCCCTGAACGTTACAATTAACTATCATTTTTGCGTCGGATTCGAAAATCTAGACTTACAAGAGAACAACCATTTGGTGCCCGAGGCAGCATTACACCCTTGGAGACAAGTCGGCTGGAGGACGATGTTTTGGATCGCGACGCAATTTGAGTGACCCATCGTCATTACAAGGCCCTAAACGTTACAATTAACTATCATTTTTGCGTCGGATTCGATAATCTAAACTCACAGGAGAACAACCATAAGGTGCCCGAGGCAGCATTAGACCCTTGGAGACAAGTCGGCTGGAGGCCGATGTATTGAATCTCGACGCAATTTGAGTGACCCATCGTCATTACAAGGCCCTAAACGTTACAATTAACTATCATTTTTGCGTCGGATTCGATAAACTAAACTCACAGGAGAACGACCATAAGGTGCCCGAGGCAGCAACAGACCCTTGGAGACAAGTCGGCTGGAGGCCGATGTATTGAATCTCGACGCAATTTGAGTTTTCCATCGTCATTACAAGGCCCTGAACGTTACAATTAACTATCATTTTTGCGTCGCATTCGAAAATCTAGACACTCAGGAGAACGACCATAAGGTCCCCGAGGCAGCAATAGACCCTTGGAGACAAGTCGGCTGCAGGCCGATGTATTGAATCTCGACGCAATTTGAGTGTTCCATCGGCATTAGGAGGCCCTGAGCGTTACAATTAACTATCATTTTTGCGTCGGATTCGATAATCTAAACTCACAGGAGAACGACCATAAGGTGCCCGAGGCAGCAATAGACCCTTGGAGACAAGTCGGCTGGAGGCCGATGTATTGAATCTCGACGCAATTTGAGTGTTCCATCGTCATTAGAAGGCCCTGAACGTTACAATTAACTACCATTTTTGCGTCGGATTCGAAAATCTACTCACAGGAGAAGTTCATACGGTGCTCGAGACAGCATTATACCTCTTGGAGACAAATCGACTGGAGGCCGATGTATTGAATATCGACGCAATTTGAGTGTTCCATCGTCTTTAGGAGTCCCTGAACGTTACAATTAACTATCATTTTTGCGTCGGATTCGATAATCTTAAATCACAGGAGAACGACCATAAGGTGCCCGAGGCAGCAACAGACCCTTGGAGACAAGTCGGCTGGAGGCCGATGTATTGAATCTCGACGCAATTTGAGTGTTCCATCGTCATTTCAAGGCCCTAATCGTTACAATTAACTATCATTTTTGCGTCGGTTCGATAATCTAAACTCACAGGAGAACGACCATAAGGGGCCCGAGGCAGCAACAGACCCTTGGAGACAAGTCGGCTGAAGGCCGATGTATTGAATCTCGACGCAATTTGAGTGTTCCATCGTCATTACAACGCCCTAATCGTTACAATTTACTATCATTTTTGCGTCGGATTCGATAATCTAGACTCACAGGAGAACGACCATAAGGTGCCCGAGGCAGCAATAGACCCTTAGAGACAAGTCCTCTGGAGGCCGATGTATTGAATCTCGACGCAATTTGAGTGTTCCATCGTCATTACAAGGCCCTGAACGTTCAATTAACTATCATTTTTGCGTCGGATTCTAAAATGTTGACTCACAGGAGAAGGATCATATGGTGCCCGAGACAGCAATATCCCCTTGGAGACAAGTCCGCTGGAGGCCGATGTATTGAATCACGACGCAATTTGAGTGTTCCATCGTCATTAGGAGGCCCTGATCCTTACAATTAACTATCAGTTTCGCGTCGGATTCGAAAATCTAGACTCACAGGAGACGGACCACAAGGAGCCCGAGGCAGCAATAACCCCTTGTAGACAAGTCGGCTGGAGGAAGATGTATTGACTCTCGACGCAATTTGAGTGTTCCATCGTCATTAAGAGGCCCTGAGCATTACATTTAACTATCAGTTTTGCGTCGGATTCGAAAATGTTGACTCACAGGGGAACGACCATACGGTGCCCGAGGCAGCTATTGACCCTTGGAGACAAGTCGGTTGGAGGACGATGTATTGGATCGCGACGCAAAATGAGTGTTCCATCGTCATTAGGAGGCCCTAAATGTTACAATTAACTATCAGTTTTTCGTCGGATTCGAAAATCTAAACTCACAGGAGAACGACCATAAGGTGCCCGAGGCAGCAATAGACCCTTGGAGGCAAGTCGGCTGGAGGCCGATGTATTGAATCTCGAGACAATTTGAGTGTTCCATCGTCATTAGGAAGCCCTGAACGTTACAACTAACAATCAGTTTCGCGTCGGATTCCAAAATCTAGACTCACATGAGAGCGAACATAAGAGGCCGGAGGCCGAAAGATCCCCATGGAGACAAGTCGGCTGGAGGACGATGTATTTAACCTCGACGCAATTTGAGTGTTCCATCGCATTAGGAGGCCCTGAACGTTACAGTTAACTATCATTTTAGCGTCGGATTCGAAAATCTACTAACAGGAGAAGGATCCTATAGCGCACGGGGACTGCAATATCCCCTTGGATACAAGTCGACTGGAGGTCGATGTATTGACTCTCGACGCAATTTGAGTGTTCCATCGTCTTTAGGAGTCCCTGAACGTTACAATTAACTATCATTTTTGCGTCGAATTCGATAATCTAAACTCACAGGAGAACGACCATAAGGTGCCCGAGGCAACAACAGACCCTTGGAGACAAGTCGGCTGGAGGCCGATGTATTGAATCTCTACGCAGTTTGAGTGTTTCATCGTCATTACAAGGCCCTGAACGTTACAATTAACTATCATTTTTGCGCCGGATTCGAAAATCTAGACTCACAGGAGAACGACCATAAGGTGCCCGAGGCAGCAATAGACCCTTGGAGACAAGTCGGCTGGAGGACGATGTATTGGATTGCGACGCAATTTGAGTCTTCTATCGTCATTAGGAGGCGCTAAACGTTACAATTCACTATCATTTTTGCGTCGGATTCGAAAATCTAGACTCACAGGAGAACGACCATAAGGTGCCCGAGGCAGCAAAAGACCCTTGGAGACAAGTCGGCTGGAGGACGATGCATTGGATCGCGACGCAATTTGAGACTTCTATCGTCATTAGGAGGCGCTAAACGTTACAATTCACTATCATTTTTGCGTCGGATATGAAAATCTAGACTCACAGGAGAAGGACCATGTGGTGCCCGAGGCAGCAATATCCCCTTGGAGACAAGTCGGCTGGAGGCCGATGTATTGAATATCGACGCAATTTGAGTGTTCCATCGGCATTAGGAGGCCATGAACGTTACAATTAACTATCATTTTAGCGTCGGATTCAAAAATCTACTAACACCAGAAGGATCATATGGTGCACGAGACTGCAATATCCCCTTGGATACAAGTCGACTGGAGGTCGATGTACTGACTCTCCATGTGGTGCCCGAGGCAGCGATATCCCCTTGGAGACAAGTCGGCTGGAGGCCGATGTATTGAATCTCGACGCAATTTGAGAGTTCTATCGTCATCAGGAGGTGCTGAACGTTACAATTAACTATCAGTTTTTCGTCGGATTCGAAAATCTACACTCACAGGAGAACGACCATAAGGTGCCCGAGGCAGCAATAGACCCTTGGAGACAAGTCGGCTGGAGGCCGATGTATTGAATCTCGACGCAATTTGAGTGTTCCATCGGCATTAGGAGGCCCTGAACGTTACAATTAACTATCATTTTTGCGTCGGATTCGATAATCTAAACTCACAGGAGAACGACCATAAGGTGCCCGAGGCAGCAATAGACCCTTGGAGGCAAGTAGGCTGGATGCCGATGTATTGAATTTCGACGCAATTTGAGTGTTCCATCGTCATTAGAAGGCCGTGAACGTTACAATTAACTATCATTTATGCGTCGGATTCGAAAATCTACTCACAGGAGAAGTTCATACGGTGCTCGAGACAGCAATATCCCCTTGGAGACAAGTCCGCTGGAGGCCGATGTATTGAATCTCGACGCAATTTGAGTGTTCCATCGTCATTAGGAGGCCCGGAACCTTACTATTAACTATCAGTTTCGCGTCGGATTCGAAAATCTAAACTCACAGGAAAACGAACATAAGGTGCCCGAGGCAGCAGCAGACCCTTGGAAACAAGTCAGCTGGAGGCCGATATATTGAATCTTAACGCAATTTGAGTGTTCTATCGTCATTACAAGGCCCTGAACGTTATAATTAACTATCATTTTTGCGTCGGATTCGAAAATCTAGACACACAGGAGAACGACCATAAGGTGCCCGAGGCAGCAATAGACCCTTGGAGACAAATCGGCTGAATGCCGATATATTGATTCTCGAGGCAATTTGAGTGTTCCATCGTCATTAGGAAGCCCTGAACGTTACAACTAACAATCAGTTTCACGTCGGATTCGAAAATCTAGACTCACATGAGAGCAAACATAAGAGGCCGGAGGCCGTAATATCCCCATGGAGACAAGTCGGCTGGAGGACGATGTATTGAATCTCGACGCAATTTGAGTGTTCCATCGTCATTACAAGGCCCTGAACGTTACTATTCACTATCATTTTAGCGTCGGATTCGAAAATCTATTCACAGGAGAAGTTCATACGGTGCTCGAGACAGCAGTATACCCCTTGGAGAAAAATCGACTGGAGGCCGATGTATTGAATATCGACGCAATTTGAGTGTTCCATCGGCATTAGGAGGCCATGAACGTTACAATTAACTATCATTTTAGCGTCGGATTCTAAAATCTAGTTACACGAGAAGGATCATATGGTGCACGAGACTGCAATATCCCCTTGGATACAAGTCGACTGGAGGTCGATGTATTGACTCTCCATGTGGTGCCCGAGGCAGCGATATCCCCTTGGAGACAAGTCGGCTGGAGGCCGATGTATTGAATCTCGACGCAATTTGAGAGTTCTATCGTCATCAGGAGGCGCTGAACGTTACTATTCACTATCATTTTTGCGTCGGATTCGAAAATCTAGACTCACAGGAGAAGGATCATATGGTGCCCGAGACAGCAATATCCCCTTGGAGACAAGGCAGCTGGAGGCCGATGTATTGAATCTCGACGCAATTTGAGTGTTCCAACGTCATTAGGAGGCCCTGAATGCTACAATTAACTATCAGTTTTTCGTCGGATTCGAAAATCTAAACTCACAGGAGAACGACCATAAGGTGCCCGAGGCAGCAATAGACCCTTGGAGACAAGTCGGCTGGAGGCCGATGTATTGAATTTCGACGCAATTTGAGTGTTCCATCGTCATTAGAAGGCCCTGAACGTTACAATTAACTATCATTTTTGCGTCGGATTCGAAAATCTAGACTCACAGGAGAACGACCATAAGGTGCCCGAGGCAGCAATAGACCCTTGGCGACAAGTCGGCTGGAGGCCGATGTATTGAATCTCGACCCAATTTGAGTGTTCCAACGGCATTAGGAGGCCCTGAACGTTAAAATTAACTATCATTTTTGCGTCGGATTCGATAATCTAAACTCACAGGAGAACGACCATAAGGTGCCCGAGGCAGCAACAGACCCATGGAGACAAGTCGGCTGGAGGACGATGTATTGAATCTCGACGCAATTTGAGTGTTCCATCGTTATTACAAAGCCCTGAACGTTACTATTCACTATCATTTTAGCGTCGGATTCGAAAATCTACCCATAGGAGAAGTTCAAACGGTGCTCGAGACAGCAGTATAATCCTTGGAGACAAATCGACTGGAGGCCGATGTATTGAATATCGACGCAATTTGAGTGTTCCATCGGCATTAGGAGGCCCTGAACGTTACAGTTAACTATCATTTTAGCGTCGGATTCGAAAATCTACTAACAGGAGAAGGATCATATGGCGCACGGGACTGCAATATCGCCTTGGATACAAGTCGACTGGAGGTCGATGTATTAACTCTCGACGCAATTTGAGTGTTCCATCGTCTTTAGGAGTCCCTGAACGTTACAATTAGCTATCATTTTTGCGTCGAATTCGATAATCTAAACTCACAGGAGAACGACCATAAGGTGCCCGAGGCAGCAACAGACCCTTGGAGACAAGTCGGCTGGAGGCCGATGTATTGAATCTCGACGCAATTTGAGTGTTCGATCGTCATTACAAGGCCCTGAACGTTACAATTAACTATCATTTTTGCGTCGGATTCGAAAATCTAGACTCACAGGAGAAGGACTATGTGGTGCCCGAGGCAGCAATATCCCCTGGAGACAAGTCGGCTGGAGGCCGATGTATTGAATCTCGACGCAATTTGAGTGTTCCATCGCCATTAGAAGGCCCTGAACGTTACAATTAACTATCATTTTTGCGTCGGTTTCGAAAATCTAGACTCACATGAGAACGACCATAAGGTGCCCGAGGCAGCAATAGACCCTTGGAGACAAGTCGGCTGGAGGACGATGTATTGAATTTCGACGCAATTTGAGAGTTCCATCGTCATTAGGAGGCTCTGAACGTTACAATTAACTATCATTTTTACGTCGGATTCGAAAATCTAGACTTACAGGAGAACGACCATAAGTTGCCCGAGGCAGCAATAGACCCTTGGAGACAAGTCGGCTGGAGGCCGATGTATTGAATCTCGACGCAATTTGAGTGTCCCATCGTCATTAGAAGGCCCTGAACGTTACAATTAACTATCATTTATGCGTCGGATTCGAAAGTCTACTCACTGGAGAAGTTCATACGGTGCTCGAGACAGCAATATCCCCTTGGAGAAAAATCGACTGGAGGCCGATGTATTGAATATCGACGCAATTTGAGTGTGCCATCGGCATTAGGAGGCCCTGAACGTTACAGTTAACTATCATTTTAGCGTCGGATTCAGAAATCTACTAACACGAGAAGGATCATATGGTGCACGAGACTGCAATATCCCCTTGGATACAAGACGACTGGAGGTCGATGTATTGACTCTCCATGTGGTGCCCGAGGCAGCGATATCCCCTTGGAGACAAGTCGGCTGGAGGACGATGTATTGAATCTCGACGCAATTTGAGAGTTCCATCGTCATTAGGAAGCCCTGAACGTTACAATTAACAATCAGTTTCGCATCGGATTCGAAAATCTAGACTCACATGGGAGCGAACATAAGAGGCCGGAGGCAGTAATATCCCCATGGAGACAAGTCGGCTGGAGGCCGATGTATTGAATCTCGACGCAATTTGAGTGTTCCATCGTCTTTAGGAGTCCCTGGACGTTACAATTAACTATCATTTTTGCGTCGAATTCGATAATCTAGACTCACAGGAGAACGACCATAAGGTGCCCGAGGAAGCAAGAGACCCTTGGAGACAAGTCGGCTGGAGGACGATGTATTGGATCGCGACGCAATTTGAGTGTTCCATCGTCATTAGGAAGCCCTGAACCTTACAATTAACTATATGTTTCGCGTCGGATTCGAAAATCTACTCACAGGAGAAATTCATACCGTGCTCGAGACAGCAATATACCCCTTGGAGACAAATCGGCTGGAGAACGATGTATTGAATCTCGACGCAATTTGAGTGTCCCATCGTCATTAGGAGGCCCTAAACGTTACAATTAACTATCATTTTTGCGTCGGATTCGATAATCTATACTCACAGGGGAACGACCATACGGTGTCCGAGGCAGCTATTGACCCTTGGAGACAAGTCGGTTGGAGGACGATGTATTGAATCTCGACGCAATTTGAGTGTCCCATCGTCATTAGAAGGCCCTGAACGTTACAATTCACTATCATTTATGCGTCGGATTCGAAAGTCTACTCACAGGAGAAGTTCATACGGTGCTCGAGACAGCAATATCCCCTTGGAGACAAGTCGGCTGGAGGACGATGTATTGAATCTCGACGCAATTTGAGTGTCCCATCGTCATTAGGAGGCCCTAAACGTTACAATTAACTATCATTTTTGTGTCGGATTCGATAATCTAAACTCACAGGGGAACGACCATACGGTGCCCGAGGCAGCAATAGACCCTTGGAGACAAGTCGGTTGGAGGACGATGTATTGGATCGCGACGCAAAATGAGTGTTCCATCGTCACTGGGAGGCCCTGAATGTCACAATTAACTATCAGTTTTTCGTCGGATTCGAAAATCTAAACTCACAGGAGAACGACCATTAGTTGCCCGAGGCAGCAATAGACCGTTGGAGACAAGTCGGCTGGAGGCCGATGTATTGAAACCCGACGCAATTTGAGTGTCCCATCGTCATTAGAAGGCCCTGAACGTTACAATTAACTATCATTTTTGCGTCGGATTCGAAAATCTACTCACAGGAGAAGTTCATACGGTGCTCGAGACAGCAGTATCCCCTTGGAGACAAGTCCGCTGGAGGCCGATGTATTGAATCTCGACGCAATTTGAGAGTTCCATCGGGATTAGGGGGCCCTGAACGTTACAATTAACTATCATTTTTGCGTCGGATTCGAAAATCTAGGCTTACAAGGGAACGACCATAAGGTGCCCGAGGCAGCAATAGACCGTTGGAGACAAGTCGGCTGGAGGACGATGTATTGAATCTCGACGCAATTTGAGAGTTCTATCGTCATCAGGAGGCGCTGAGCCTTACAATTAACTATCATTTATGCGTCGGATTCGAAAATCTACTCACAGGAGAAGTTCATACGGTGCTCGAGACAGCAATATCCCCTTGGAGACAAATCCGCTGGAGGCCGATGTATTGAATATCGACGCAATTTGAGTGTTCCATCGGCATTAGGAGGCCCTGAATGTTACAATTAACTATCAGTTTTTCGTCGGATTCGAAAATCTAGACTGACAGGAGAAGGATCATATTGTGCCCGAGACAGCAATATTCCCTTGGAGACAAGTCGGCTGGAGGACGATGTATTGAATCTCGACGCAATTTGAGTGTCCCATCGTCATTAGGAGGCCCTAAACGTTACAATTAACTATCATTTTTGTGTCGGATTCGATAATCTAAACTCACAGGGGAACGACCATACGGTGCCCGAGGCAGCTATTGACCCTTGGAGACAAGTCGGTTGGAGGACGATGTATTGGATCGCGACGCAAAATGAGTGTTCCATCGTCATTAGGAGGCCCTGAATGTTACAATTAACTTTCAGTTTTTCGTCGGATTCGAAAATCTAGACTCACAGGAGAAGGATCATATTGTGCCCGAGACAGCAATATCCCCTTGGAGACAAGTCGGCTGGAGGACGATGTATTAAATCTCGACGCAATTTGAGAGTTCTATCGTCATCAGGAGGCGCTGAACGTTACTATTTACTATCATTTTTGCGTCGGATTCGAAAATCTAGACTTTCAGGAGAAGGATCATATGGTGCCCGAGGCAGCAACCGACCCTTGGAGACAAGTCGGCTGGAGGACGATGTATTGAATCTCGACGCAATTTGAGTGTCCCATCGTCATTACAAGGCCCTAAACGTTACAATGGACTATCATTTTTGCGTCGTCTTCGATAATCTAAACTCACAGGAGGACGACCATAAGGTGCCCGAGGCAGCAACAGACCCTTGGAGACAAGTCGGCTGGAGGCCGATGTATTGAATCTCGACGCAATTTGAGTGTCCCATCGTCATTAGAAGGCCCTGAACGTTACAATTAACTATCATTTATGCGTCGGATTCGAAAATCTACTCACAGGAGAAGTTCATACGGTGCTCGAGACAGCAATATCCCCTTGGAGACACGTCCGCTGGAGTCCGACGTATTGAATCTCGACGCAATTTCAGAGTTCCATCGGCATTAGGAGGCCCTGAACGTTACAATTAACTATCATTTTTGCGTCGGATTCGAAAATCTAGAGTTACAAGAGAACGACCATAAGGTGCCCGAGGCAGCATTAGACCCTTGGAGACTAGTCGGCTGGAGGACAATGTATTGAATCTCGACGCAATTTGAGAGTTCTATCGTCATCAGGAGGCGCTGAACGTTACTATTCACTATCATTTTTGCGTCGGATTCGAAAATCTAGACTCACAGGAGAACGACCATAAGGTGCCCGAGGCAGCAACAGACCCTTGGAGACAAGTCGGCTGGAGGCCGATGTATTGAATCTAGACGCAATTTGAGTGTTCCATCGTCATTACAAGGTCCTAAACGTTACAATTAACTATCATTTTTGCGTCGGATTCGATAATCTAAACTCACAGGAGAACGACCATAAGGTGCCCGAGGCAGCAACAGACCCTTGGAGACAAGTCGGCTGGAGGCCGATGTATTGAATCTCGACGCAATTTGAGTGTTCCATCGTCATTACAAGGCCCTAAACGTTACAATTTACTATCATTTTTGCGTCGGATTCGATAATCTAGACTCACAGGAGAACGACCATAAGGTGCCCGAGGCAGCAATAGACCCTTGGAGACAAGTCGGCTGGAGGCCGATGTATTGAATCTCGACGCAATTTGAGTGTTCCATCGTCATTACAAGGCCCTGAACGTTACAATTAACTATCATTTTTGCGTCGGATTCTAAAATGTTGACTCACAGGGGAACGACCATACGGTGCCCGAGGCTGCAATAGACCCTTGGAGACAAGTCGGCTGGAGTCCGATGTATTGTATCTCGACGCAATTTGAGAGTTCTATCGTCATCAGGAGGCGCTGAACGTTACTATTCACTATCATTTTTGCGTCGGATTCGAAAATCTAGGCTCACAGGAGAAGGATCATATGGTGCCCGAGACAGGAATATCCCCTTGGAGACAAGTCCGCTGGAGGCCGATGTATTGAATCTCGACGCAATTTGAGTGTTCCATCGTCATTAGGAGGCCCTGAATCTTACAATTAACTATCAGTTTCGCGTCGGATTCGAAAATCTAGACTCACAGGAGACGGACCACATGAAGCCCGAGGCAGCAATATCCCCTTGTAGACAAGTCGGCTGGAGGAAGATGTATTGACTCTCGACGCAATTTGAGTGTTCCATCGTCATTAAGAGGCCTTGAGCATTACATTTAACTATCAGTTTTGCGTCGGATTCGAAAATGTTGACTCACAGGGGAACGACCATACGGTGCCCGAGGCAGCTATTGACCCTTGGAGACAAGTCGGTTGGAGGACGATGTATTGGATCGCGACGCAAAATGAGTGTTCCATCGTCATTAGGAGGCCCTGAATGTTGCAATTAACTATCAGTTTTTCGTCGGATTCGAAAATCTAAACTCACAGGAGAACGACCATAAGGTGCCCGAGGCAGCAATAGACCCTTGGAGACAAGTCGGCTGGAGGCCGATGTATTGAATCTCGACGGAATTTGAGTGTTCCATCGGCATTAGGAGGCCCTGAACGTTACAATTAACTATCATTTTTACGTCGGATTCGATAATCTAAACTCACAGGAGAACGACCATAAGGTGCCCGAGGCAGCAATAGACCCTTGGAGACAAGTCGGCTGGAGGCCGATGTATTGAATTTCGACGCAATTAGAGTGTTCCACCGTCATTAGATGGCCCTGAACTTTACAATTAACTATCATTTTTGCGTCGGATTCGAAAATCTAGACTCACAGGAGAACGACCATAAGGTGCCCGAGGCAGCAATAGACCCATGGAGACAAGTCGGCTGGAGGCCGATGTGTTGAATCTCGACGCAATTTGAGTGTTCCATCGGCATTAGGAGGCCCTAAACGTTAAAATTAACTATCATTTTTGCGTCGAATTCGATAATCTAAACTCACAGGAGAACGACCATAAGGTGCCCGAGGCAGCAACAGACCCTTGGAGAGTAGTCGGCTGGAGGCCGATGTATTGAATCTCGACGCAATTTGAGTGTTCCTTCGGCATTAGGAGGCCCTGAACGTTACAATTAACTATCATTTTTGCGTCGGATTCCATAATCTAAACTCACAGGAGAACGACCATAAGGTGCCCGAGGCAGCAACAGACCCTTGGAGACAAGTCGGCTGGAGGACGATGTATTGAATCTCGACGCAATTTGAGTGTTCCATCGTCATTACAAGGCCCTGAACGTTACAATTAACTATCATTTTTGCGTCGGATTCGAATATCTAGACTCACAGGAGAACGACCATAAGGTGCCCGAGGCAGCAATAGACCCTTGGAGACAAATCGGCTTTAGGACAATGTATTGAATCCCGACGCCATTTGAGTCTTCTATCGTCAATAGGAGGCGCTGCACGTTACAATTCACTATCATTTTTGCGTCGGATTCGAAAATCTAGACTCACGGGAGAAGGATCATATTGTGCCCGAGACAGCAATATCCCCTTGGAGACAAGTCGGCTGGAGGACGATGTATTGAATCTCGACGTAATTTGAGTGTCCCAACGTCATTAGGAGGCCCTAAACGTTACAATTAACTATCATTTTTGCGTCGGATTCGATAATCTAAACTCACAGGGGAACGACCATACGGTGCCCGAGGCAGCTATTGACCCTTGGAGACAAGTCGGTTGGAGGACGATGTATTGGAATGCGACGCAAAATGAGTGTTCCATCGTCATTAGGAGGCCCTGAATGTTACAATTAACTATCATTTTTGCGTCGGATTCGATAATCTAGACTCACAGGAGAAGGATGATATTGTGCCCGAGACAGCAATATCCCCTTGGAGACAAGTCGGCTGGAGGACGATGTATAGAATCTCGACGCAATTTGAGTGTTCCATCGGCATTAGGAGGCCCTGAACGTTACAATTAACTATCATTTTTGCGTCGGATTCG
>NW_025725845.1:0-18872 GCF_021461395.2 Schistocerca americana
CAATACAGCAATACAGATGGCCATATCGTAGGTGCAAACACAATGGAGGGGTATCTGTTGAGAGGCCAGACAAATGTGTGGTTCCTGAAGAGGTGTAGCTGCCTTTTCAGTACTTGCAGAGGCCACAGTCTGGATGACTGACTGATCTGGCCTTGTAACACTAACCAAAACGGCCTTGCTGTGCTGGTACCGTGAACAGCTAAAGCAATGGGAAACTACAGCCGTAATTTTGCCCGACGGCATGCAGCTTCACTGTATGGTTAAATGATGATGGCGTCCTCTAGGGTAAAATATTCCATTGGTAAAATAGTCCCCCATTTGGATCTCCGATCAGGGATTACTCAACAGGATGTAGGTATCAGAAGAAAGAAAATTGGCGTTCTACAGATCGGTGTGCGGAATGTCAGATCCCTTACATGGGCAGGTAGATTAGAGAATTTAAACAGGGAAATGGATAGGTTAAAGTTAGATATAGTGGGAATTAGTGAAGTTCGGTGGCAGGAGGATCAAGACTTTTGGTCAAGTAAATACAGGGTTATAAATACAAAATCAAAGAGGGGTAATGCAGGAGTATGTTTAATAATGAATAAAGAAATAGGAGTGCAGGTAAGCTACAACAAACAGCGTAGTGAAAGCCTTATTGTGGCCAAGATAGACATGCAGCCCATGACTACCACAGTAGTACAAGTTTATATGCCAACTAGCTCTGCAGATGATGGAGAAATTGATGAACAGTATGATGAGATAAAAGAAATTATTCAGGTAGTGGAGGGAGACGAATATTTAATAGTCATGGGTGACTGGAATTCGAGAATAGGAAGAGAAGGAAACATAGTAGGTGAATATGGATTGGGGATTAGAAAAGAAAGAGGAAGCTGTCTGGTAGAATTTTGCACAGATCATAACTTAATCATAGCTAACACTTGGTTCAAGAATCATAAAAGAAGGTTATATACATGGAATCATCCGGGAGATACTAGGAGGTATTAGATAGGTTATAAAATGGCAAGGCAGAGATTTAGGAACCAGGTTTTAAATTGTAAGACATTTCCAGGAGCAGATATGGACTCTGACCGCAATCCATAGGTTATAAACTAGATTGGAACTGAAGAAACTGCAAAAAGGTGGGAATTTAAGGAGATGGGACCTGGATAAACCGACTAAACCAGAGGTTTTCCAGAGCTTCAGGGACGGCATAAGGGAAGGATTGACGAGAATGGGGGAAAGAAATACAGTAGAAGAAGAATGGGTAGCTCTGAGGGACGAAGTAGTGAAGCCAGCAGAGAATCAAGTAGGTAAAAAGACGAGGGCTGGTAGAAATCCTTGGGTAACAGAAGACATATTGAATTTAATTGATAAAAGGAGAAAATATAAAAATGCAGTAAATGAAGCAGGCAGAAAGAAATACAAAGGTCTCAAAAATGAGATCGACAGGAAGTGCAAAATTGCTAAGCAGGGATGGCTAGAGGACAAATGTAAGGATGTAGAGGCTTATCTCACTAGGGGTAAGATAGATACTGCCTACAGGAAAATTAAAGATACCTTTGGAGAAAAGAGAGCCACTTGTATGAATATCAAGAGCTCAGATGGAAATCCAGTTCTAGGCAAAGAAGGGAAAGCAGAAAGGTGGAAGGACTATATAGAGGGTCTATACAAGGGCGATGTACTTGAGGACAATATTATGGAAATGGAAAAGGACGTAGATGAAGATGAAATGAGAGGTACGATACTGTGTGAAGAGTTTGACAGAGCACTGAAAGACCTGAGTCGAAACAAGGCCCCAGGAGTAGCCAACATTCCATTAGAACTACTGACGGCCTTGGGAGAGCCAGTCCTTACAAAACTCTGCCATCTGGTGAGCAAGATGTATGAGACAGGCGAAATGCCCTCATACTTAAAGAAGAACATAGTAATTCCAATCCCAAAGAATGCACTTGTTGACAGATGTGAAAATTACCGAACTATCAGTTTAATAAGTCACAGCTGCAAAATACTAACACGAATTCTTTACAGGCGAATGGAAATACTGGTAGAAGCCGACCTCGGGGAAGATGAGTTTGGATTTCATAGAAATGTTGGAACACATGAGGCAATACTGACCTCATGACTTATCTTAGAAGAAAAGCAAACCTACTTTTCTTGCATTTGTGGACTTAGAGAAACCTTTTGACAATGTTAACTGGAATACTCTCTATCAAATACTAAAGGTGGAAGGGGTAAAATACAGGGAGTGAAAGGCTATTTACAATTTGTACAGAAACCAGAAGGCAGTTATAAGAGTTGAGGGGCACGAAAGGGAATCAGTTGGTGGGAAGGGAGTGAGACAGGGTTGTAGCCTCTCCCCGATGTTATTCAATCTGTATATTGAGCAAGCAGTAAAGGAAACAAAAGAAAAATTCGAAGTAGATATTAAAATCCATGGAGAAGAAATAGAAACTTTGAGGTTCACCGATGACATTGTAATTCTGTCAGAGACAGCAAAGGATTTGGAAGAGCAGTTGAACAGAATGGATAGTGTCTTGAAAGGAGGATATAAGATGAAAAACAACAAAAGCAAATCGAGGATAATGGAATGTAGTCGAATTAAGTCGGGTGATGCTGAGGGAATTAGAGTAGGCAATGAGACACTTAAAGTAGTAAAGGATTTTGCTATTTGGTGGGCAAAATAACTGATGATGGTCGCAGTAGAGAGGATATAAAATGTAGACTGGCAATGACTAGGAAAGCGTTTGTGAAGAAGAGAAATTTGTTAACATCGAGTATCGGTATAAGCGTCAGGAAGTCGTTTCTGAAAGTATTTGTATGGAGTGTAGCCATGTATGGAATTGAAACATGGACGATAAATAGTTTGGACAAGAAGAGAACAGAAGTTTTCGAAATGTAGTGCTACAGAAGAATGCTGAAGATTGGTAGATCACATAACTAATGAGGAAGTATAGAATAGAATTGGGGAGAATAGAAGTTTGTGGCACAACTTGACAAGAAGAAAGGACCGGTTGATAGGACTAGTTCTGTGGCATCAGGGGATCATAAATTTAGCATTGGAGGGCAGTGTGTAGGGTAAAAATCGTAGAGGGAGACCAACAGATGAATACACTAAGCAGATTCAGAAGGATGGAGGTTGCAGTAAGTACTGGGAGATGAAGAAGCTTGCACAGGGTAGAGTAGCATGGAGAGTGCATCAAACCAGTCTCAGGACTGAAGACCACACCAACAACATAGTACCTCCAAAAAATTGATGTAACTTTGGCGATGCCAAACGGAAGCTATGTATATTGGAGCAATCCAAAAGGAGTGGCTATGATGTTTATGATTTTAGTCTCCTGGGAGCCGTGACGCAGTGTGAGGTGTAGATACGCATCATGAAGATCATTTTGGGCAAATAAGCATAATGAAGGTCATTTTTGGCAAATACCATAGACCCAGCGAGATGTAAACAGTCTCCTGAAGCATGGGAGTGGTATATCTGACGACTACAGATTAGGCATTCACAGTGTCCTGGAAGTCATCACCAATGCAGCCAGCGCCTGATGGTTTCTCCACAGTCAAATAGGAAGGGCCCTTTGGCTGTATGTTACTGGGATGATGACGCCCTCATCCTGAAGATGTTGCAAGTCCTGTTGATGCTTATCCTGGTATGCAAACTCGACGCTACGGACCTTAAATAATTTTGGAGTTTGGAGCTGCAGCAGGTGTAAGGGATATATGCGACTGGATCCCCAGGATGCTCACTGGCAGAACACTGGTCCTAATTTAACCAAGATGTAGGTGGTGTAGGGAGAGGCCCAGTGCTTGGACTGCATCAGAATTGGCGCAGAACTGAAGCCCCAAGGCATGGAATAAGTCTATGCTGGACAGGTTAGAGACCTGAGGGGCCACAACCATCAGAATCCAAGCTGGAGTTACTGTAACGCCACAGTAGCGTTTGCTATGGAAAAGTCCTCTAACAGGTATGTCCTGTAACAGAAATGGTGTTTTTACTAAAACTACATAACTCTGTTGTGAAGAGGTGCCTGGAGGAGACTTAATGGCTTGTGTAGCCCAGTCGATTACTGTAGCTGATGACCCAGTGTTAGTCTGGAAGTTGACTGGCTTGCGTTACAACTTGACTTGTATAGACAGCAACTGAGTGGACTGCAAGAGTATATATAGGTACCAGCGCCGCTTTTGTAAAATATGGTTGGGAAGAATATTCCTTGGTGTCGCCCAGTCACCAGTCCACAGACATAGAAGTGGAGGTGTGGCAAATTTCAGCTTTGTGGGCACACTAACAGCTAGTAACACAATTCACCTTGTGGAAATGGCATTGAGGACTGTCCCTGACTTGTGCTACAACCAATGTTCTTCCAATTTGGGTTATGTGGCAAATACAAGAATTGGGTCTTCGATAAAAGCTGCTGCTGTGGCAGCCTGCTCAGAAGCTCGAATGATAGGAAGTCATGAGATTAGCAATGGATCTTTGAGGTTCAGAAGATTCTATTGGAGGTTTTCATCAGGAAAGTGAGCTAAAATCTAGTCACAGATGAGAGCTGATGCACAAGGGATGCATTGTGGCACATGGGGACCAGCATTCCTGGGAGAGATCCCGGACCCTAGCTATTGATTTAGGAATGTAGATTCTGACAGCTAAAGAACTTGCATTGAGCCGCAGCAATGTGTATCTGAGCATTGAAGTTTTATACGGCTTTCATGCATTCATGGCTGGACTATGGGTGCATGGTTCATGCATTGGCGAGGCCTTTTGATTTGAATTGACACTGTCCACCTTGAGGGTCTCCAGTTGGCCACAGGTCGCTATAGGACAAGTCCCATACCCAGCCTATGTGCAGAGGCTGGGGAGGGGGGGGGGGGGGTCACCAGCAGCTCCACCTACTGCATCAGGCATGCAAGTTCCTCACAGCTCCAACTTCACCCACACTCTATAATGTTGCTCATCCCACTTATTTCCAACCTTTTAAGAGCCACAATGCCACTTGCGATCCACGTGCAACATGTGCTGGAGTCCCTCAGTGAGGAGCCAGTACTGCTCCAAATCGAGGGTTTTAACTGCCTGCTGCCATGGTTACTGGAGAGACCCAGAGTGATTTTAGATTTGGGGCGCTACAAGAGAGATTACACTCCTGCTTCCGCTTTTAATGAGATATTTTCTGACATTTTACCTGGGCACCACAACAATATAGCTGTTTTTATGCACGCATCGCTACAGGGGGATCCTGTTGGTTGCTACGTTTTTTTGGCAGATCTTGTCCTCAAGATCAGACTGCCTTAAGCGTTTACTGTCTTTTATGCAGAATTTTATGCGATCTTGCGGTCATTGGAGTAGGTGAGACGTTCTTCCAGTGATAAATTTCTTGTGTCATCCGATTTTCTACGTTCCCTTCACCCTGTGAGACGTTTGTACTCAGCAGGGAAGCTAGTCCCTGCTCCAACTACAACGACTGGGGATTTAGGTGTCTTTTTGCTGGGTACAAAAACACATCGGAATTGTGAAGAATGAAAGGACAGATATGGCCGCCAAGAGGATTGTCTCGATTCTCAAGTATTACAGTGTGCCATCCTCCTGTATGCTATCACCTCGATGTTGAGCTTAAGAGAGTCTTGCATCAGTGGGAGGGTGAGTGGCTGGAGGAGACTTTGGTCCACAAAGAAAGCTCTGTTCTGGAGAACAGATGTAGCGTAAGTGCATAGGAAACACGACAGAACCCAAAACACATGTGCTGCATTCCACTTCGTAATGTATTCAAGAGTTAATAAGAATCTAGATACTTGTATAGAATTCTTCTACCTAGGAAAAGCGTTCTACAGCGTGAAATGACTAGAAATACTGGGAAATTTGGGTATACAATAATATATATAGGAACACAAAAGAAGCTATAAGAACGGAAGACTATGAGAAAAGAGATGTGCTTAATGAGGGTGTAACTTAATGAAACGGTGTTTCTCCGCCACTGTCTAATCTGTACATTTAGGAAACCGTAATAAAATAAAAGACAAACGTAGGAGTAGGATTAACAGTCATGGTTATAAGTGCCATGGGGAAGATTCGCTGAAAACATTACTGTCAGTGAAGATCGGGAAGAATTATTAGGTCTGTTGTGTGGAATGGGGAGTCAAATGAATGCAAATATGTACTTAGTGTGAACAAATGAACGATTAACGTAATGAGGAATACCAGAAACGAGATTAGCGTTAAATTTAACTTCAAAGTCTGGGATTACAAAATAGATGAAGGAATTTTGCTTCCTTGAAAGCAAAATTACAGATGAAGGACAAAGTAAGGCGGATTTCAGAGGCAGACATGCAGAGGGAAAGATGGCTTTCCTCCGTCGAAGGTGTCTACTACAACCAAACATAAGGAAAATATTTCTAAGATTTTACGTCCTGGTACGAATTTTCAACATGGAACGTGAGATAACCAGTTCTACTCTGAAGGTAAGAGGTTGGCACAGGGAGGAAGTTGCGACAGTGCATCAGACTAGGCAGAAGGTAAATGACACAAACTGAAGAGGTACATGAGATGCTCAAATGTCTCTGACATTAGACTTGCAGTGTATATCCTACAACAACTAACTCCCAATATTTTACATGAAAGTTATGAGTCACCTGTCTGTAACCACTGGGTAACTCAACCCAACCATCCTGCCTTCCAGAAATATACATCACATGATGTGGCAGTACATCATGTAAACAGCTGAAAACCTACTCTGGGGAACTAGATGGAATACATAGATTTCATTCATGTTTTAATGCAACACTTCACCACAGTTTTGGTCTTATCAAAACGAAATACACCATTATATGAACTCTTTAGAAAAAGGTGCCCTAGACAAAATTCCAGGGAACTCTAATTGGATGTTACAAATGTGGAAAACCTCAAATTATTAAAATAATTAATTCATACAATCAAATGTATTGAATTCTTTGCAATTAGGAATAAAAATAATTTGGCTTTCCGAGGAATATTCCTATCTTTGTATTTGTGTATACCTTAGAGCGTTGACACAGAAATTGTTCTTCTGTAAATAGCTTGCGTGATTTGACTAAAGCCTTTGTGCTGTTCAGCCTGCTATTAGCAATTATAAAATCAGTAACTCATCAGTTAACCGGCTAAAAACTTGTCTCATCACAGGAAGTTTCTGTGACATCAGAACAAGGAGTTACATTTTTGTATAGCCTAGCGTCCCCTTATGCTTCAAATTTCTGGTAACAATCTGCACACAGCAGGCGTTAAGTATGTGTGAAATTAAATTAATGCTTACAGACGACACCAACGTGGTTACTTAAAATTTATGATCTACAGACATCAATTACGTCCCATTCTAGAATGACATTTTGTTTACCATGTGGTTCCTTTGAAACAGTGTACATATCAACTACATACTGCCGGCCGCGGTGGTCTCGCGGTTCTAGGCGCTCAGTCCGGAACCGCACCACTGCTACGGTCGCAGGTTCGAATCCTGCCTCGGGCATGGATGTGTGTGATGTCCTTAGGCTAGTTAGGTTTAAGTAGTTCTAAGTTCTAGGGGACTGATGACTACAGATGTTAAGTCCCATAGTGCCCAGAGCCATTTGAACCATTTTTGAACTACATACTTCTTCGAAAATGTGGATCAACTTGTAGTTACTTTCTGTAACGTATTGTTACAGAAAGTAAATAGCAATAATTTGATGGACATTCACTCAGATAGCAATCATAATAGGGAACATGACATATCTCACACTGTGAAGAGGAACATGGTTTATTATTGATTTACTATTGTTACTAACAAGAGAATCATAATGCTACTGGTATAGTTACAGCATGTGCCATGTAACTGGCTCTTAAGGTCATACCTGTCTTCCTAAAATAACCATTATTTACAAGAAAAGAGAAACTAGTATGTTGTTCAAAATAAACTGAAGGAGTAAGTGCTACAAGTTATCTATATAGATGGGAATACTTAACACTCCTTCAAAATTTACTGTTTGTGTCCATGTGAAGGTTCTATGGAACTACGTTTTACATGAAAGCAAATCTTCAGCTGAACCACAATGATGACATCCACTATTAATTTAAAAACTCTGCCACTGATGAAAGGACACGTTGGAAGCAAACGTACCATAATTTTGAACCCATATCTCAATGAATTTAAACAGATAAGAAACAGGATTATAAGGTAGTCAGCACAAGCATTACAATTTCTGATGGATACCTCCTGAGATGATTACCATTATCAGATTCCTGTTTTTAATTGGTTATATAAATATTGTGAACGTGAGAAGGTTTTTCTGTACTCAATATAAATTTATGGAAGGCGATGTACAATGTACTACTGTAATCCTGGAATACATGTCAAATACCTGTATATCACGACTACTTATGTGAAATAGATTCTGTTTAGCTTCGTCTATTCATGTGTTATATTGATCTAGACGGGACCACTAAACCTTTATGAAAATAATTTAGAAAAAGGCCATGATTACCACTCTCAAGGTGTACCAACACGTATGTAACACATATGTAAACTGTATTCCAACTCATACCGACTATAAAAACAAAAGTAATAATATAGAAACTCAGTGAACTTAGAGATTTTATGCATAATAATCAAATGACCCAAATCAGTTATTAAATCATCAAATACGTCTACCGATGAGATAAGTTTGCACTGCATGAATTTCTTGAACCATGAAAAGTTTCTGGAAGTAATGGAAAATTATGACACTTACTCATATTGTCAGTTCCAAAGTGGTAGACTGTGACTTCGGGATCTAATCCTGAAAAACAAATATATAAAATACTTAATGAAAATATTGAATATGTTTTTCATTACCTACTAAAACTGGTTATTCATTATCATATACAGACTTATGTCAATTTATACAAGTAAAATCTTTACCTGTACTGGGATGAGAGTCGCTATAGTCGGCAGCAGTGAGAATTGCGACAAAAATGCAGATGAACCAACTAACACTTCTGCAGAACATGATGTAAGGACAATGCTGTCAGGCCAAATAAACAACTGCTGGAGAATCTGTAAATTTATGGGTAAATATATCTCCACAATTCATTTACTTTCAACAAACTGGATAGAAAATCTAAATTAATATAATAACCTAATTTGGATTACGATGGTTAATGCGGAAACCACGCTAGGAGGTTCGAGAAATCGTTAAGCTAACTATCCAAGAGTACTCTGTCAAAATTTCAAAGCGAAATTCGCATTCGTACAGAAGGAAATTCTTCCCATATAAGATTTATCAGGGGATGAATTACTGGAGAAATGTGTAGGTGGCCACACAAAAAATGCTAATGAAACTTTTAATTCCACTATTTGGTGATTAGCTCCCAAACACTTGCACTCCGGACTAAAAGTGGTTGATTTGGCGTCGTATTTAGCAGCTGGCTTATTCAATGAAGGAAATTCATCCCTTCTGATGGCCATGAACGAGGCAGGAATTTTAGGAGACACGTAAAGCTTCAGTTATGCCGAACAAATGGATAACCAGGGCGTATGCTGGCAGAATCGACGTAGCTCATTGAAACGAAGGAAGGTCGGATAGCTCGGAAAGCACTGCTGCAAGCGCAAAACGAAGCCTCTGAGAAAGAAGAAGGATTACTATATGGCTCTGGAATCGCAGATCAATTGGTAAGCATTTTACATTATTGTTGACTTCCTTGAATTTCCAGTTTCCAAGAATTGATTTCTCAAACGCGTTCATCTCCAAATGACTATTTTGACATTTGCGTCCAGTCTAACTCAAAAAGTATTGAATCGATCATTATTAAATGTGATAATATGATTGTGTATGAAATTACTAATTATATGAACCAACTTATGAGGAGATGTCACGATTGCACGGGTATTTTTCTTCGCCTAAATGGAGAAAAAACGTGAAAATCGCAGTAAATTGTTCCAACGCCTGCACAGTTTTTAATTTTCATTATTTTCACCTGCATTGAGGCTCATATTCTTAGAAAATAAGTTAGTAATGTAAAATAAAATCCTCTCTGATTTCAGATGAAAATCGGAATGGCTACACTGTACGTAATTGGAGAACTATACTCACAATCTTCAGCAGATATCGCAGAGCAACTCTGTTATTTTTGGCTGAAATTAATCAAAAAATTCACAAAAACTCACGGACTTTGAACATCGTCTGGCGATTAGACGTCACTTTTATAATACGTCTGTATGCGAGATTTCCACACTCCTACACATCCCTAGGTCCACTATTTGACATGTAATGGTGAGATGGAAACGTGAAGCACCAAATACAGCACAAAAGCGTACCGACCGACCTCGTCTGTTGACTGACAGAAACTGCCGACAGTTGGAGAAGGTCGTAATGTGTAACAAGCAGACATCTATCCAGACGAACACACAGGAATTCCGAACTGCATCAGGATCCACTGTAACTACTATGACAGTTAGGCGGGAGGTGAGAAAATTTGGATTTCACAGTCGAGCGGCTGCTCGTAAGCCACACATCACGCAGGTAAATGTCAAACAAAGCCGCGCTTGCTGTAAGGAGCGTAAACATTGGACGACTGAACAGTGGAAAAACGTTGCGTGGAGTGACGAATAACGGTACACGATGTGGCGAGCCGATGGCAGGTGTGGTTGTCGAGAATGTCCAGTGATCGTCATCTGCCAGCGTGTGTAGTGGCAACAGTAAAATTCGGAGGCGGTGGTGTTATGGTGTGGTCGTGTTTTTCATGGAGGGAGCTTGCACCCCTTGTTTTTTGCGTGGTACTATCACAGCACAGGCCTATATTGATATTTTAAGCATCTCATTGCTTCTCACTGTTGTAGAGCAATTCGGGGATGGCTATTGCATCTTTTAAAACGATCGAGCACCTGTTCATAATGCAGAGTCTAAGGCGTCAGTAGAAGACAATAACATCCCTGTAACGGACTGTACTGCACAGAGTCCTGATATGAGTCCTATGAAACACCTTTGGGATGCTTTGGAACACCGGCATCATGCCAGGTATCACCGAAAAACATCGATATATCTCTTCAGTGCAGCACTTCATGAAGAATGTGCTGCCATTCCCCAGGAAACCTTCCACCACCTGATTGAACGTATGCCTGCGAGTATGGAAGCTGTCATCAAAGCAAAGGGTGAGCCAACACCATATTATATTCCAGCATTAGTGATGGAGAGGCCACGAATTTGTAAGTTATTTTCAGCCAGGAGTCTGAATACTTTTGATCGCATTGTGTATTTTTAAGGTCAAAATCTTACATGAGTCATCTCGCATATATTAAGAGAAAATCAGGCACTCCCTCATACATTACTCACTCACTGTCTTTATGTACAACAAAGCATTTACACATCATTACACAGAATGTTACCAGTTTCCTGTATAGTGGTAAAGTCAAAACCAGTTCACAATAATTGTACAAATCGCACCACTTGTGGAAGTGCACTGTGTCAAGAATGCGAGAGAAGAGCACTGGCAGAGAAACCAACATTCTGGTACATTTTGAAAATTACGGAGTACACGAGGTCTTGTCCAGGCTGGACTTGAGGGTCGTTCATCAGTCTGTTAGTGAAGTACTGGTGCAGGAAAGAGAGAAGAAGGTAGCGCACGTTTAGAGAAAGCTGGTTTCTGGTACCAGAGAGCAGAGAAGGGAACAGTCCGCAAAGTGCGGTCAGCTACGACAGAAGGCTGAAAATACAGGAGCGTCTGCTCTGCATGGCGACTGCGTCACAAGAGGGTGACACTTCAGTGTCCTCTGCTCCACAGGACGCGCCCAGTGGCAACATGTGACCCCTTTCTCAAGCTTCCCAAATGGCTGTGGGGTACATTCAGCAGAGGAATGAAATCGTACCCTGTCAACGGATTTTTCTAGATAGAGCCCCATATGCTATGCAGGGTTCTACATCTACATCTACATCTACATGATGGCTCTGCTGCTCACAATAAAGTGCCTGGCAGAGGGTTCAATGAATCACCTTCAAGATGTCTCCCTACCATTCCACTCTCGAATGGTGCGCAGGAAAAACCAGTACTTACATTTTTCTGTGTGAGCCCTAATTTCTCTTGTTTTATAGTGATGATCATTTCTCCCTATGTAGGTGGGAGCCAACTGAATGTTTTCGTAATCGGAGGAAAAAGCTGATGATTGAAATTTCATAAGAAGATCCCATTGCGACGAAAAACACTTTTGTTTTAATGATTCCCACTCCAATTCACATATCATTTCTGTGGCACTATCTCCCCTATTTCGCGATAATATAAAACGAGCAGCCCTTGTTTGAAATTATCAGGTGTCATCTGTCAGTACCACCTGATGGGGATCCCACACCGCGCAGCAATACTCCAGAATAGGGCGGACAAGCGTGGTGTAAGCAGTCTCTTTAGAAGACCTGTTGCGCCTTCCAAGTGTTCTGCCAACGAATCGCAGACTATGGTTTGGTCTACCCACAACCTTATCTACGTGCTCGTTCCAATTTAGGTTATTTGTAACTGTAATCCCTAAGTATTTACTTGAATTTGCAGCCTTCAGATTTGTGTGAGCCATCGCGTAATCGAAATTTAGCGGATTTCTTTTAGTACTCATGAGAATAACTTCACAGTTTTTTTTATTCAGTGTCGATTCCCATTTTCAATACCACACAGATATCTTATATAAATCATTTTACAATTCGGTTTGGTCATCTGATGACATTACAAGACATTTGCAAAGATCCTAAGACGGCTACTCAGTTTTTTTCCTATGTCGTTAATATAGATCAGGAACATTAGAGAGCCTATAAAACTTCCTTGTTGGACGCCGGATATTACTTCTGTTACTCGATGTCTTTCCGTCTGTTACTACGAACTGTGACCCTTCTGACAGGAAATCACGAATCCAGTTGCACAACTCAGGCGATATTCCATAGGCACGCAGTTTGGTTGGAAGAAAAAAATGGCTCTGAGCACTATGGGACTCAACTGCTGTGGTCATAAGTCCCCTAGATCTTAGAATTACTTAAACCTAACTAACCTAAGGACATCACACACATCCATGCCCGAGGCAGGATTCGAACCTGCGACCGCAGCGGTCGTGCGGTTCCTGACTGTAGCGCCTTTAACCGCTCGGCCACTCCGGCCGGCTTGGTTGGAAGAAGCTTGTGAGGAACGGTGTCGAAAGCCTTCTGGATATCTAAAAATAGGAATCCCCTGTCGATAGCACTTATTACTTCGTGAGTAAAAAGAGTTAGTTGTGTTTTAAAATAATGATATTTTCAGAGTCCGTGCTGATTATGTGTCAATAAATCGTTTTCTTCTCGGTGCTTCATAATGTTCGGATGTACCGATTGGTCACATAGGCGCTGCAAAAACTCATGCTAGTTTCCAGGACAGCAGCTTGGCTGCAGATATGTGTGTAAAAGAAAATTTAAAGTATACATACAGGGCGACTAAAATAAATTTAGCACCGAAAATATTGCGGAGATGGAAAGTGCTGTTGATGCGCAGTTATCACAGAACGTGCAGATAGTCAGGGGCTGTTTATTGTTGGCCAATAAACAGTTTGTAATAATATTTATAAAGTGTATTTTTTGTGCAAAAGTACACTTTTTGAATGGAACAATTCTTATTGACATTAAGAAACTAAAAATAGCGTAAATTATGTTAGTTGATGTGTTACAGGATTCTAGTGCAAGCTGCTTACAATATAAATACTTTGGAAAGTTGCCACACTGTCACTTGTACAATACCTGTAGTAGTACACACCAAAGAACAACACAAATGCATGCACTAGTTATGTGCATTCTGGGCCGTAACGAGGTAACTGACCATCACAGGTTGTGTTCAAAATGACCACCAGCAGTGGCAGAACACGTTTCCAATCTGGTATGGAGCGACTGCTGCACACATGCTAGCGTTTCGTCGAACATCTCCGAGCAGGCTGCAGTTATGCGTCGTTATGTATCATTGGGTGTAGTTGGTATGTCCTTGCAGACAGCGTCTTTCAGCTTTCCCCACAGAAAAAGTCAACAGGCATCAAATCTGGAAAATGGGGCACCTAACGTACTGGTCCTCTGCATCCAATCTAACGTTTTGGAAACAATTTGTGAAGACATACTGTAATACTCCACGCACTATGTACTGGACAGCGGTCATATTGGTAACACAGGTTCCTCTCTGTGTGCAGAGGAAAGCCTTCTAGTATCTGTGGGAGATGGTTTGTTAGGAAGCTGTGATAGTTGTACGCATTCAGTGTTCTATCTATGAAACTCATGCCTATGATCTGACGGTTTACTATCCCACAGCAATGTTTACACTCCATGGGCGCTGATGTTCCACCTGAGGAAGCCAATGGGGATTGTCAACACACCAATAGCACACGTTTTGGTGGTTTAACTGGCTTCACCACTAAACAAGGTACGTAATACATATGGAGTACTAGTCGCAATTCCCATGTACAGAAGTTAACACGATTCTTATAATTGTTTCCATGGAGCTCTTCATTGAGGTAGATGTAATGGGGATGGAATTTAGGCTGATGGGGAATGTGTAGGACACTTGCCTGACCCATGTCACTTACACATGCGATTGCACAGGAGGTAAAGTGTTGATCAACTGCAACAACAGGAAGAACGTTAATTTCCCGCTCTTCTGTCATCACTTGCTTCATTCCGTTACGTTCCCTAGTTCTTACACTATCACTTTCACACAACTGATTGAGAAGATGGTCGAGATTGGGATCCTGCCGCAAGCGCTGTAGAAGAACAAACTGCATTCTTCCTACACTCTCCATGCACCATGAGCATGTCAGCTTTTTCTGCACTGATAAATCCCGTTGTATACACATGAGCTACTGCTTAGACTGTCACATAGAAAACTGATAGCACTGCTCTCTAGGAACACACAAGCACACTGTAAACGAACATAACTACATCGATCTAACAACTACGCAGGTCGAATGGCACAAAGAAGTGTCAGTGTGGAAACTTCTCACAATGTGGTATTTCATAACTGGCTTGCACTAGACTTCTGCAGCAAACAGCACCGAAATTCTAGTTTACCCTATTTTTAGTTTGTTACTGGCAATAAGATTTTTTCATTAGGAAAATCGCAGGTACAGAAAATACACTTTCTAAGTATTATTACAATCTGTTTATTGGATAACAGTACGAGACCCTGGCTTCGAATTCATTCTGTGAAAACTGCACGTCAATAGCACTTTCCATTTCCATAATATTTGCAGTCCAAGCTTTAGATGGTTAACCCTGCAGACGCCATACAGAGCACAACCACATATATGTCAAGAGAATTAATTGGTTTCAAGCCACCCAGTATTATAGGTGTGTTGTGGGAGTATTATCGGCTTGTTTTGTCGTCACGTTTAATAGGGGCTACATGTCTGGGTGAGCATGGCTGGGGGAGGTTGAAATACATGGAGAAGGGGATGCTAGAGAGAAGGGCAGATGGTGATGGATTGGGATAAAGAGGAATGGAAAGAGAGATGGAGCACCAAGAGATGAATAATGGGAGCCTTATAGCGTGAAATCACGAATTCAGTCGCAGATGATACTCCATAGGATTGTAATTTTATTAGAAGCTGGTTGTAAGCAACTGTTTCAATAGTTATCGGTAGGCCTAGAATTATGAAATCAACTGCACAGAAAATACACTTTCTAAGTATTATTACAATCTGTTTATTGGATAACAGTACGAGACCCTGGCTTCGAATTCATTCTGTGAAAACTGCACGTCAATAGCACTTTCCATTTCCATAATATTTGCAGTCCAAGCTTTAGGTGGTTCACCCTGCAGACGCCATACAGAGCACAACCACATATATGTCAAGAGAATTAATTGGTTTCAAGCCACCCAGTATTATAGGTGTGTTGTGGGAGTATTATCGGCTTGTTTTGTCGTCACGTTTAATAGGGGCTACATGTCTGGGTGAGCATGGCTGGGGGAGGTTGAAATACATGGAGAAGGGGATGCTAGAGAGAAGGGCAGATGGTGATGGATTGGGATAAAGAGGAATGGAAAGAGAGATGGAGCACCAAGAGATGAATAATGAGAGCCTTATAGCGTGAAATCACGAATTCAGTCGCAGATGATACTCCATAGGATTGTAATTTTATTAGAAGCTGGTTGTAAGCAACTGTTTCAATAGTTATCGGTAGGCCTAGAATTATGAAATCAACTGCAGGTCCTCTGTCGATAGCAGTAATTACTTTGTGTGAACAAAAATCCACTAGCGTTCCATAAGAAAGATATTTTCCGAGTCAGTGCTGTCCATGTGCCAATAATTCAAGGTACTTTATAAAGTTGGAACAGCCCGTATGCTCCTAAATCGTACTGACTATAATGTCTGTGATATATGTGTACAGTTTAGATGACCAGTTGTATGTCACTGTCCCCACAGTTTCACTTGCGAACCTGTATGGCACATATATTGTATACATCTCTGCCTACTCACTGTCTTCACCCATCTCCACTTCACCCCCCTGTCTGTCCATCTCATCCTATGCTCTCATCATTTTCCATCTTACCACTACTCATCTACACTATCCATTTGGCTCCTGCATCCCCCCATCTCATTCTCCCTCTATCTCTGATTATCTCCTCCATTTTCTCTCTCTACATCTCCTCCTCCCCTCTCTCACACTGTCCATATTCTCCACCCCTTCTCTCCATTTTCTCCTTCCCCTTTTCTCACTGTCCATATCCTCCACCCCACTTTGTCAACAGCCTCTCCTCACTCTCCCTCTCCATCTCTTCCTGCCCCCAATCTGTTATTCAATTTAAATCTGCCCCCACTCTATATCCATTTCCTCTTGCACCCTCTCCCTTCGCATCTTCAATCCTTCCCTGTCCATATCCTCCTGGCCTCTTTCTCTTATCCATCTCCTTCTGCCACCATTTCTCTTTCCATCATCACCTACACCTCTCTACCTTTCTGTCCTCATCTCCCTCTTCTCCAAACCCATCTCTTCTTCGCTGACCATTGTGGCCGAGCAGTTCTAGGCACTCCATTCTGGAACTACAGGGCTGCTTCGGTCGCAGGTTCGTATCCTGCCTTGGTCATGGATGTGTATGATGTCCTTAGGTTAGTTTGGTTTAAGTAGTTCTATGTCTAAGGGACTGATGACCTCAGATGTTAAGTCCCATATTGCTTAGAGCCATTTTTAACCATCTCTTCTTCCCCTATCTTTGTTCCTCTCCTCCTGCCCATCTCTCCCACCTATCTACTGTAGTCCCCTCTCCTCATTCATCTTCTACTCCCAGCCTATCAGTGTTCATTTCCTCCCACACCCATCTCCCTTTATGTTTTCTCCTGCCCCTCCTCTCTCGGTCCATCACCTCCTATCATCTCCCCCTGCCTCCACTTACCCTGTCCATCATTTCCTGGTCCCTACCTCAGTCTATCACCTCCTCTATCTACACTCCTGGAAATGGAAAAAAGAACACATTGACACCGGTGTGTCAGACCCACCATACTTGCTCCGGACACTGCGAGAGGGCTGTACAAGCAATGATCACACGCACGGCACAGCGGACACACCAGGAACCGCGGTGTTGGCCGTCGAATGGCGCTAGCTGCGCAGCATTTGTGCGCCGCCGCCGTCAGTGTCAGCCAGTTTGCCGTGGCATACGGAGCTCCATCGCAGTCTTTAACACTGGTAGCATGCCGCGCAAGCGTGGACATGAATCGTATGTGCAGTTGACGGACTTTGAGCGAGGGCATATAGTGGGCATGCAGGAGGCCGGGTGGACGTACCGCCGAATTGCTCAACACGTGGGGCGTGAGGTCTCCACAGTACATCGATGTTGTCGCCAGTGGTCGGCGGAAGGTGCACGTGCCCGTCGACTTGGGACCGGACCGCAGCGACGCACGGATGCATGCCAAGACCGTAGGATCCTACGCAGTGCCGTAGGGGACCGCACCGTCACTTCCCAGCAAATTAGGGACACTGTTGCTCCTGGGGTATCGGCGAGGGCCATTCGCAACCGTCTCCATGAAGCTGGGCTACGGTCCCGCACACCGTTAGGCCGTCTTCCGCTCACGCCCCAACATCGTGCAGCCCGCCTCAAGTGGTGTCGCGACAGGCGTGAATGGAGGGACGAATGGAGACGTGTCGTCTTCAGCGATGAGAGTCGCTTCTGCCTTGGTGCCAATGATGGTCGTATGCGTGTTTGGCGCCGTGCAGGTGAGCGCCACAATCAGGACTGCATACGACCGAGGCACACAGGGCCAACACCCGGCATCATGGTGTGGGGAGCGATCTCCTACACTGGCCGTACACCACTGGTGATCGTCGAGGGGACACTGAATAGTGCACGGTACATCCAAACCGTCATCGAACCCATCGTTCTACCATTCCTAGACCGGCAAGGGAACTTGCTGCTCCAACAGGACAATGCACGTCCGCATGTATCCCGTGCCACCCAACGTGCTCTAGAAGGTGTAAGTCAACTATCCTGGCCAGCAAGATCTCTGGATCTGTCCCCCATTGAGCATGTTTGGGACTGGATGAAGCGTCGTCTCACGCGGTCTGCACGTCCAGCACGAACGCTGGTCCAACTGAGGCGCCAGGTGGAAATGGCATGGCAAGCCGTTCCACAGGACTACATCCAGCATCTCTACGATCGTCTCCATGGGAGAATAGCAGCCTGCATTGCTGCGAAAGGTGGATACTGTACTAGTGCCGACATTGTGCATGCTCTGTTGCCTGTGTCTATGTGCCTGTGGTTCTGTCAGTGTGATCATGTGATGTATCTGACCCCAGGAATGTGTCAATAAAGTTTCCCCCTTCCTGGGACAATGAATTCACGGTGTTCTTATTTCAATTTCCAGGAGTGTATTTCAACGTTCCTCAGCCATGCCCACTCACAAATGTAGCCCCCACTAAACATGTCGATAAAGCAGGCTGAT
>NW_025725846.1:0-18830 GCF_021461395.2 Schistocerca americana
TCTCAATCGAAAGAACTTGTACAAGTTACAGCGAAGTGTACACGATCCTTAGTGAGGGCGGAAATTAAATCTTCAAAAATTAGCAATTCCGGCTTACTAGGTGGGAATAACTTCTGACTGAGGCGGTAAACACCTGTGCCAGCCATTGACAAGAAATAAGGAAGTTTCACAGTACCTTGCATTTGATGTGTAGCACAATGACCGTTGAACTGAGCGTAGTACTCGTTCCATTCCTCTTGTTCTTTATCGAAACCTCGGAATGTAGAAATACACGGAGGCGGGGGCTGTGGATGTGGCTGGATGCTATGGCGGAGTTGATGCAGCAGCGGCTTGTGCATTAATGAGTGGTGGTCGGCCGTCATCAACTGCGACATTTGGTGATTCTGAAACTGAATGAACATCATTAGATCAAAGCCAGCAGCAAATGGAGGCTTAGGCGCATGTGGTGTAGGAGGTGGGTTAGAGGCCATTTTAATGAGAAAAGCGCCACAAGAAAGTAATGACACACAATTGTGTGTGTGTGAATTTTTAAGGAACCACACTTCTGAGGTCGGACCCTAGACTTACACACTACTTAAACTAACTTACAGTGTGAAACTTCCTAGCAGATTAAAACTGTGTTCGGGACCGAAACTCGAACTCGGGACCTTTGCCTTCCGCGGGCAACGCTCTACCAACTGAGCTACCCAAGCACGACTCACGGCCCGTCCTCTCAGCTTTACTTCTGCCGGTATCTCGTCTCCTACCTTCCAAACCTTACAGAAGCTCTCCTGCGAGGAGGAGAGAAAGTGCAGGTTTCGGAAAGCCAGCAGCTGGACAGATCAAGAGATATGAGCCGAGATGTGCTGCTGTGTCGATGGTGACCTGTAAAGAACTCGACGACCAGCCAGACGTAGCACGTATTTTGCCGGCCCCTATAGTTTTGTCTCGGCTTCGCTATGTTATCTTCCTCCTCGTGCTTTAGAAAACGGTGCACAATACGCGAGGGCAGCAGAATCCTCGAAACGGTGAGCCGTGAAAACTCACCCTAGCTAATAAAAGTCCATTTTACAGCGAGGAGAGTTTGTCAAAGGCCTTCTGCTGAGGGCTTTGTAATTTACCCTGTGAGTCTTCAGAAGGGGCACCCCTCTGTCTGTCCCTCCTGAAAGCTGCCAGACTATTCAGACACATTTCGTATTGTTTCACAACTTGGTAGAAGTGCGTTGTGACAAACAGAGACAAAGACACACTAGGGTGGGAATTTTTTTCCACATATTGACAAAGAAACGCATTGGGCGCTCTTAAAAACAGGTAGAGTGGGCGATCACGAGCCGTTCCATGAATTTTTGTACACGAAAAGACTGTGGATTGGTGGAATAAAGGAGAGAGACGATGACGTCGACGCACGAGCCCGAAATTCTCGGAAAAGGCCCGTTCGTTTACACAGTTTTTGGCTGGGGAAAACAGCAACACAACAGTTACGTGACTGGTTAGAGCTGCGCGAAGCTTTGTCATTGGATGGCGACTTTTGGACGTGAACTCTAAGCAGGACAGGTACAACAAATGCTTTCTAACATTACTTAGTGGCAGGGAAATGAAGAAGAAACACATACAGTAGGAGGTTTTAAGCCGGTTCTTGCACTTACACTTCTTGCTGCTTATGATGCATCCTTGAATTAGAAGACAAATTCCGCTGGCATCCATCTGCACCATTCGTAGTCTACACATCAATAGACAACAGTTATGGTGAAAAAATGTGATGGCATAGGGAGCTAGTATGAAATGAACTTTATCAATGACCATGCAGACAGACACAGTCGCATGTTGTGTTTCATTTCTCTATCTAGTGCAATCACACAATCAATGATATCCACCAGCGGCTGTGCTGTAGTGAATTAATATGTTAGGAAGATGATTTCCTCCGACCCCATTTCCTTGTCACATAACTCTACCAAACTTATCAGTTATTTTACAGGATAACTTCATATTTCAAGTAGACGTTGTTTGTCGTCTGTTCTAATAAATTTTATGCAATGTCTTTATTAATTTGTGCAGAACAAAGATTTTGTAATAGGAATTTGGTTTACTTGGGTCAAGTTTTTCGTTTCATAGTTAGCGAATCCCTTTTTAATGCGGTTTGTTAATACTTATTTATGGGAGTGTAAATACGCAGGACCCAGTTTTAGGGCCACTTTTTTCGTGTAATAGCTTTAAATACCGTTGCGTAACATTTGTGGAGAGTATCTGACTTCTTCAGTGAGCAATCTGAACTCAGCTGATGCAGACCGTTACAGCATTCCACAAAGGAGGTTCATCTCGATTGGCACTTTACAATACTCAGTTTCAAAGTGGCATATCTTACGGAGTTTTTTGTTGAAATAAATACGATTAACATTGGTTTGTAGGGAAATCTCGTGAATATTTTGACAGCATGAGATAAAGTCACCAATTGTCATCGCAAATTGAAGTTTTAACAACAATGGGCAGAAGTTACCAGAACTGACGGTGATGCTCGATACCGGTAATGACCAGTTCTCTTTCAAACATGAAGTAAGTCAACACTTCTCAGTGAAACATTCTTTTGTTGTTGTGGTCTTCAGTCCTGAGACTGGCTTGATGCAGCTGTCCATGCTACTCTATCCTGTGCAAGCTGCTTCATCTCCCAGTACGTACTGCAGCCTACATCCTTCTGAACCTGCTTAATGTATTGATCTCTTGGTCTCCCTCTACGATTTTTACCCTCCACGCTGCCCTCCAGTACTAAATTGGTGATCCCTTGATGCCTTAGAACATGTCCTACCAACCGATCCCATTTTCTAGTCAAGTTCTGCCACAAACTTCTCCCCAATTCTATTCAGTACCTCCTCATTAGTTACGTGGTCTACCCACCTAATCTTCAGCATTCTTCTGTAGCACCACATTTCAAAAGCTTCTATTCTCTTCTTGTCCAAACTATTTATCGTCCATGTTCCACGTCCATACATATCTACACTCCACTACTCCATCCCTCAAAGCTACCCATTCTTCTTGTACCGTATTTCTTTCCCTCATTCTTGTCAATTGTTCCCTTATGCTCTCCCTGAAACTCTGTACAACCTCTGGTTCTTTCAGTTTATCCGGGTCCCATCTCCTTAAATTCCCACCATTTTGCAGTTTCTTCAGTTTTAATCTACAGTTCATAGCCAATAGATGGTGGTCAGAGTCCACATCTGCCCCTGGAAATGTCTTACGATTTAAAACCTGGTTCCTAAATCTCTGTCTTACTATTATATAATGTATCTGAAACCTGTGAGCATCTCCAGGTTTCTTCCATGTATACAACCTTCTTTTTGATTCTTGAACCAAGTGTTAGCTATGATTAAGTTATGCTCTGTGCAAAATTTTACTAGGCGGCTTCCTCTTTCATTTCTTATCCCCAGTCCATATTCACCCACTACGTTTCCTTCTCTTCCTTTTCCTACTATCGAATTCCAGTCACTTATGACTATCAAATTTTCGTCTCCCTTCACTATCTGAATAATTTCTTTTGTATCATCATACATTTCTTCAATTTCTTCGTCATCTGCAGAGCTAGTTGGCATATAAACTTGTACTACTGTAGTAGGCGTGGGCTTCGTATCTATCTTGGCCAAAATAAGGCGCTCACTATGCTATTTGTAGTAGCTTACCCGCACCCTTATTTTTTTGAATTCATTATTAAACCTACTCCTGCATTACCCCTATTTGAATTTGTGTTTATAACCCTGTATTCACCTGACCAGAAGTCTTGTTCCTGCTGCCACCGAACTTCACTAATTCACACTATATCTAACTTTAATCTATCCATTTTCCTTTTTAAATTTTATAACCTACCTGCCCGATTAAGGGTTCTGACGTTCCATGCTCTGAGCCGTAGAACGCCAGTTTTCTTTCTCCTGATAACGACGTCCTCTTGAGCAGTCCCCGCCGGAGATCCGAATGGGGGACTATTTTACCTCCGGAATATTTTACCCAAGAGGACGCCATCATCATTTAACCATACAGTAAAGCTGCATGCCCTCGGAAAAAATTACGGCCGTAGTTTCCCCTTGCTTTCAGCCGTTCGCAGTACCAACACAACAAGGCCGTTTTGATTAGTGTTACACGGCCAGATCAGTCAATCATCCTGACTGTTTCCTCTGCAACCACTGAAAAGGCTGCTGCCCCTCTTCAGGAACCACAAGCTTGGCTGGGCCTCTCAACAGATACCCCTCCATTGTGGTTACACATTCAATCAGTAACTGTTTTCCTAAATTGGAGATTCGACAAATGAATGGTTGGATTTTAATACCGTTTGAAGAAAGGAATATTTTCAGATACTGAAGCAAAATTTCTTTGACTGTGTGAAGATAACACACAGAGAATAGGTATCTATAACACAGAGCTAGAAATATTTTGGAGACTGTTTCATGAAGAATATCCACAATTATCAGAAACAGTCCTAAGAATACTGAATCCATTCGGCATGTATTTTGCAGACCATAACACGCTACGGACCATAAGACGCAACTCAATTTTTAAGCAATTTAAAAAAAATAACATATTTGCTATTTGTTTTATTAGGTTGTAAGCCAGTCTAAAATGCCTGAAAATCGTCACCTGAACTTTCTTCTTCTTCATCTCCTTTTTCTTCGTCATCCTCTTCATGTATAAGACGGTCTTTAATAATATCGAGAGCGTTACTTATGCCACATTTCTCTTAGGATTCAACAATAGTATCTTCTCTCACTCTAGCCCACGACTGTTTTATTTCACACTTGCTTGATCGTCGGTCGTTCTAAAGCTCCCTTCAGCATGAATTCATGTTGGGTTCCAGCCACCATCCACCATCCACCTGTTCCATTCCCCTCTCATATAAACTTTAATGAGTTACTTATTGAGACACCAAGAGGTTGCAGTTGTTAAGTAAGTCCTCCCGGAATGACAGCAAGCTCAGTATTTCCCTGTCTCAGTTTCTCTTTCACAGAATTTTTCAGATGACTGCTAAACTGACGTAGCATAAGAACTCTTCTTAATTATGGCACCCTTTCTCTCCCCACTCTATGTTAATCCACAATTTCATACCAGCCTCGTCAACGCAATCCCTGTCATGTACGTGAAAACCACCACCTTGCGGTATTTCAGGTTTTGGCATTGTTTTGCATTTGAAAATGATCAGTGGATGAGGCATAGTACCGTCAGCACAACAAGAAAGGATAACCCTTTAGTGCATTCATTCATGTCCACTTATTATAGTTTTAGCGCCTTTCATGGCAAAAGTTCTGTTACTCGGCACATCAAACGTCAGAGGAGTTTTGCCCATATTAGCTATTTGGCTCAGTTCCACACTGGTTTTCTTTCGATTTTGAATAATAAGGCGAAGGAAAGATAATATTGTCCCTTCATACTCATGCGGCATTTTCTGACATATTTTGGTTTTTGTTTACATGCTACATCCATGGCGCTTCATAAACCTGTAGCACCATCCAACTCCACCCTTAGCACCTGTTAAATACTGCTGTAGCTCTAGCCTACGCGCATCTACTTGAAACATTTTTATATTGATTCCAATGCCACTCTGACGGTGTCCTTGAATCCACTTAAATACGTCATCGTCTAGTTTTGTCCATTTTCCATTCAGTACTCTACTTGCACATTCAGTCTTTCTCATTCTTTCGGCTCTATTTAACTAACTCGCCAATCGCAGAGGTTTCTTCTAATAGTGGAGGGCCGAAATGCCGCTCAGCTCCGGCCGCGGTGGTCTAGCGGTTCTAGGCGCTCAGTCCAGAACCGCGCGACTGCTACGGTCGCAGGTTCGAATCCTGCCTCGGGCATGGATGTGTGTGATGTCCTTAGGTTGGTTAGGTTTAAGTTGTTCTGAGTTCTAGGGGACTGATGACCACAGTTGTTAAGTCCCATAGTGCTCAGAGCCATTTTTTTTCCGCTCACCTGTTCTGTTTCTATGTTGTTCTGCATATGCTATTACTTTCGATTTATAGCTCACATCATACACTGAAGCGCCAAAGAAACTGGTATAGGCATGCGTATTCAAACACAGAGATATGTAAACAGGCAGAATACTGCGCTGCGATCGGCAAGACAAGTGTCTGGAGCAGTGGTTAGATCGGTTACTGCTGCTACAATGGCAGGTTATTAAGATTTAAGTGAGTTTCGACGTAGTGTTATAGTCGGCGCACGAGTGATGGGACACAGCGTCTCTGATGTAGCGATGAAGCAAGGATTTTCCCGTACGACAATTTCACAAGTGTACCATGAACATCAAGAATACGGTAAAACATCAAATCTCCGACATCGCTGCGGCCGGAAAAAGATCCTGCAAGAACGGGACCAACGACTACTGAATAGAATAGTTCAACGTGACAGAAGTGCAACCCTTCCTCAAATCGCTGCAGATTTCAGTGCTGAGCCATCAACAAGTGTCAACGTGCGAATCATTCAACGAAACACCATCGATATGGGCTTTTGGAGCCACTCAAGCGCTCTTGATGACTGCACGACACAAAAACTATTGATGACTGGAAACATGTTGCGTGGTCGGACGAGTCTCGTTTCAAATTGTATCGAGCGGATGGACGTGTAAGGGTATGGAGACAACCTCATGAATCCATGGACCCTGCATGTCAGAAGGGACTGTTCAAGCTGGTGGAGGCTCTGTAACGGTGTGGAGCGTGTGCAATTGGAGTGACAGGGTACCTCTCATACGACTAGATACGACTCCGACTGGTGACACTGTATCCACTCATGTCCATTGTGCATTCCGACGGACTTGGACAGTTCCAGCATGACAATGCGACACCCTAAACGTCCAGAATTGCTACAGAGCGGCTCCAGGAACGCTCTTCTGAGTTGAAACACTACCGCTGGTAGCCGCACTCCCCAGACATGAGCATTACTGAGCATAACTGGGATGCCTTGCAACGTCCTATCCAGAAGAACTCCACCCCCTCGTACTCTTACGGATTTATGGACAGCCCTGCCGGATTCATGGTGTCAGTTCCCTCCAGCACTACTTTCGACATTATTTGATTCCATGCCAAGGCATGTTGCGGCACTTCTGCTTTCTCGCGGGGCCCCTACACGACATTACATCTGCAACTAAATCTCAGTGATTACTCTGCTATTCACAATAAAGTGCCTGGTAGAGGGTTCAATGAACCACCTTCATGCTGTCTCTCTACCATTCCACTCTCGAACGGCACGCGGGAAAAGCTAGCACTTAAATTTTTCTGTGCGAGCCCTGATTTCTCTTATTTTATCGTGATGATCATTTCTCCCTATGTAGGCGGGTGTTAACAGAATGTTTTCGCAATCGCAGGAGAAAACTGGTGATTGGAATTTCATGAGAAGATCCCGTCGCAATGAAAAACGCCTTCGTTTTAATGATTGCCACTCCAATTCATGTATCATGTCTGTGGCACTATCTCCTCTACTTCGCGATAATACAAAACGAGCTGCCCTTCTTTGTACTTTTTCGATGTCATCCATCAGTCCCATCTGATGCGGATCCCACACCGCACAGCAGTACTCCAGAATAGGAAGGTAAAGCGTTGTGTAAGCAGTCTCTTTATTAGACCTGTTGCACCTTCTAAGTGTTCTGCCAATGAATCACAGTCTTTGGTTGGATCTACCGACAAGATTATCTATGTGATTGTTCCAATACAAATACAAACTTATGGCACCTGTAATTGTAATCCCTAAGTATTTAGTTGAATTTGCAGTCCTCAGATTTGTGTGCCTTACCCGTAATCGAAATTTAGCGCATTTCTTTTAGTACTCATGTAAATAAATTCACACATTTCTTTATTAAGGGTCAATTACCACTTTCCGCACCATACAGATACGTTATCTAAATAATTTTACAAGTCGTTTTGATCATCTGATTTTTTTTAAACGTGTCAAAAGCATCGTACATAAAAACAGAATGATTAACACATGCATATCAAGTATATAACAAATACAAAAAGAGTATAAACGTGTACAGATATATAAGCGGGGTCAAGTAGTTTTTTATTTTATGAAGTCTTGGACCAGAACCCGACCGCGTCCAGAGCTTCCGGGGTGACATTCATCAAATCCTTCATGGTGCAGGTGCTTGGGCACAGCACACACTGCGTGAGGTGGGTGGTGGCTTGAGTGTGTCCAGAGTCACACAGCGCCGGTTCATTTGAGAGGCCCCATTTGCGCATATTCTCTTTGGATCGTGTGACACCAGAGCGCAGCCTATTAAGAGATTTTCCATGTCGTCCATCCTTCCATATGGCCGAGAGGGAGTTCTTCGTTTGGGACTAACCCTTCCCCAAGGTGCGCGTTTTCTTCTCGCCACATTGCCAGTCTCACTTGCTGCGGTGTCTCGACGATGTTTCCTGCTGTGTGCAGGAAACTTTTTGTAGATTTTAGTCGACGGCTGGCTGGCTGGTGTTTGTACAGCGGGTGGGCAGGTGAGGTCAACGCCTTTGTCTTTTCCTTCCTGGCCGGTACTTTCCTTCTAATATCTGGTGGGGCCACGCCTGCCAGGCAGTACAATTTATCAGTCGGGGTTGGTCTCAGACAGCCTGTGATGCTGCGGCAGGATTCATTAAGCGGTATGTTCACTTGCTTGGCGAGGCTAGAATTGTACCACACTTCGCACGCGTACTCCGCTGCTGAACAGCACAAAGCAAGAGGAGTGGTTCTCACTATTCCAGGCTGTGTCCCCCATGTAGTGCCCGTTAGTTTGCGCACTATGTTGTTTCTCGCGGCTACTTTGTGTTTAGTGTCCATGCAGTGCGTTTTATAGGTGAGTGTTCTATCCAAGGTGACGCCTAAGTATTTTGGTGTTTTGCAATGTTCCAGGTGCACTCCTTCCCAGTTAAGTTGTAGTCTTCTTGCAGATTGTCTGTCGTTCAGGTGGAAGGCTCAGGTTTGGGGTTTCCCTGGGTTGGCTTTGAGATAGTTTCCCTTATAGAAGGTGGCAAGCTGTTCGACGGCTTCTGACAGATTCTGTTCAACAGTTTCAAATCTGTCTGCTTGAGCGGTAATGGAGCAACCATCTGCATATATGAAGCTTTCGGTGCCTTGGGGGAGGGGCTGGTCATTAGTATATATATTAAAAAGTGTTGGGGCCTGTACGCTTCCTTGGCGGAGGCCATTTTTCTGTATCCTCCACCGGCTTCTCTGTCCCAGAAAATCCACGAAGAATCTTCGATTCTGGAGTAGGTTTCCAATCAGTAAGGTTAGTCTGTAGTCCCTAGCCATTGCGTATATTTTCCTCAGGAGCAGTCGGTGGTTGACTGTGTCGTAGGCTGCTGATAGGTCTAGGAAGACTAACCTCTATGTCTTGCGTTAACTTTACCACCTGTGACGTGCAGCATTTGCCCTGTCTGAAGCCTGCTTGTTGTGGGATCAGGAGGGGCTCGATGGCGTCAGTGATTCCGTGGAGTATCACCCTTTCCAAAACCTTGTACATATGGCATAGCAGAGAGATCGGATTGTAGTTTTTGGGATTGTCACATTTCTTTCCTGGTTTTACGATGGCAATGACTCGCGATTTTCTCCAGATTTTTGGAATTTTGCGGGATGTCATGTAGTTGTTCATCATATCGACTCCTTGTTACAAGTCCAAAATGCTTTATTTGCTCGACGCATATATCATCGAGGCCGGCTGCTCTCCGAATTTTGCACTTACTGATCGCCTTCTCCAATTCCGCCAAGGTAAATGGCTTGGATAGTTCTTCGGTCTCCTGAGGGGGGTTCAGTTCTATGCCCCTTTTTTTTTGTCTTTAGGTTGTCGTATCTTGGTGGTTTCCAATTTGTGAGAAGCTGGTGTGCAATTTGGTCTGCTGAGACGTTCGCATGTAGATTTGGTTTGGTGGGGTCATTGGCTAGGCGTTTTATGAGTTTCTAGGCCTTTTGACTATCTCTGCCAAAATTAGTTTCCTCCATCAGTTTGGTCCATTGCTCCCTTCTCACTTCTGATATCCGGGAGGTAATAACTCTTCCTCTGGTGAGCGCTTCTTCACTGAAGGGGTTTCTTTCGAAGAGCATTTGATACTCTTCCAGTAAGGATACTGTTTCCTGGGTGATTCCTGGTGTGTAACTTGTTCTGCATCCCCTTGGAATAGACGCTCTGGAGCAGGTTTTGATGGTGTCCACGAAGCTGTCATAGTTGTCTGGAACTGGGCTATATGTCAGGACTCTCTCTTCTAGTATTCTGGTGAATTTGGGGCAGTCTGCCTTCCCGAAATTGTATCTCCTTCTGAACTTTTCTCTTCGTGGTATAACTATTGGCAACATTTGGCACATTATTGGGCGATGTTGTGTCTTTGGGATGGGGGCGCAGATGGACTTAAAGCACTGTTGTGCTATTTCTTCGGCGACGAATAGGAGATCCGGGTTGTATCCGCGGCGCCACCTGCCGCCGTTGAAAGATGTGGGAAGTTTGCTGTCGTGGATAACTGCCAGGTTGTTTGACTCGGCCCACGCCAGAACCGCTTCACCGTTTTTGACTTCTTGTGCATATCCCCATACGTGACTATGGCTGTTGAAATCGCCGATGATGACAGCCGTTTTCTGTTTACTGATTTTTACTGGTGGTTCAAAGTGGAAGTCTACATTTGGGGGCTTATACAGTGAGGTCACCGTGTATTCGCCAAATTCCACCGTGATAATCTCGATATCTCTCTCCTCAGTGTGATCCGCCATCCTCACTTGGAGGTCCGGTTTGGTGAACACGGCACTCCCGTATTGCGCGTGCGGTCTTTCTGCTACTAGTTTCATCCGTGGAACCTTGGGGCGTCGGTGTTGGATTTCCCTATGCGTTTCTTGCACGCAGAGTACGTCACATTTGGTTTTTTTGACAAAGCTCACTCAGCAATTGTTCTTTGCAAGACGAAATACCTTCTATGCTCACAGAGATGATCGTCAAAGCTGGTTATGATAAGAACCATCCGGTTTTTCTCGAGACATTATGTCGCTCTACTGTGATGCTTCTGGTATGAGAGAATCTGCCGGCTTAGAGCCGTTGCCCAGGGGACGCCCGAATGTGTTATTAATGACACATCCTTCGCGTAGGCTTCTCTCGTGTCCCCCACATCATCTGATGGCTTTACAAGACGGTAAATGACAGCATCATCTGCAAACAATCTAAGACGCTACTCAGATTGTCTCCTATGTCGTCAATATATATTATGACCAATAGAGGGCCAATAACACAACCTTGGGGAACGCTGGATATTACTTCTGTTTTACTCGATGACTTTCAGTCTATTACTATATTAGTTAGGTGTACCAGTTTCTTTGGCTCTTCGGTGAATGAACACCTTTTATTTTCTTCCATTACGAAACTGGCTACTAACATAAATATTTTAGTGTTAACGATAACACAAGTAACTTTTGATTTCGCTAGTACCGTGGGCTAACAACGCATCATAGACTACATAATGTTTTGGATTTGTGATGGGATGGGAGAGTGACACTTTTAGCAAGCTTTTGAATCCTCAATTTCGTCGCATCGGTGCACTGCTACTGCCAGTTGAATACAGCGAATATATGGCCATTTTTAAGCCTGTTGGGTATTTTAAATAAAACACAAAATGTTTTCACGTTGATTTCAAGTATAAGACGCACCTGAGTTTTGGAGACAGTTTTTCGAAGAAAAAAGTATGTCTTATAATCCGTAAAATAGGTACTTACAGATCAGTGTGATAGTAGAGTTGCAACTACGGTGACAATGCAAACAAAAGCAAGGAAAAAAATGATTGTGAAATACACAGGCTGACAGGAAATCAAATATAAAAAAATGAGTGTCAGAAAATGCAATATATTATCTCGTGGATTTCATTATTTCTTGGTTTAATGTAGCACCTACAAAAGAATGTAAGTTTTATATGCCGAACAATAATGGAATATGATGTACTTTCTTATAATTTTAAAAATATACAGGTTCAAATAATTTCTTTGTAATATATACTTTAGTTAGATACTACACTCTATCGGTTTCTATACGATCTCGATCAAGTGTAATGGGCTCAGGAAAGTTTAGTACCCCTCTGTCACAATGATTCAGTAGGTCAGTATTGAGTGAACGTATTAGAATGCTAACAACCCCGTATGCAATGTGATCTCTAAATGACAAGCTGGCGTAATCCACTCCCCTACTTCCGTAAGCGCGACATACATTGGAATTCACACACAGAAAACTTCACAATTAGCAACCTGTGTACCAAACGCCGCTTCCACGCTTTGTCACAGCGGACTTGGCGCAAACTGTGAAGTTATTACGAATGGTTTGGTGGTGGGTAGCGAGCAAATTTGAGAGACACTGTTCGACCGCAGGGCGCTGGAATCTTCGGTGCTTATTAACCGATGCCAGCAAATTCAGTCCGAACGCGGCCGGTGCCCTCGGGGATAACAAAGGCGCCTCGTTAATAATTGTGTGCATCGGAAGCACGCTTCATTTGCTTTGCTAATGAGTATTTAGACAAACACCGGGTGGAAATTCTAAACAAAGGTGCAGACGAAACCAAGAGCTGGACGATCCTGTGTGGAAGTAATTCGTTGTTGCGGTGTTCCGCTGTTATATTCTATATCCGAGTAAATACAGTCGATAAACTGACATCAAATGTCCAATTTAATTTCGTGCTGTTTTTGAGAAGAATGACAATACAAACAAATCATAATTATTTTATCCGATTTTCACAGTTGCGTAATTGTCTAGTCGGCGAATAATACTTTCCGCAACACCATTTCCTCCGTGGTTACGAACAGCTCTGCCGTTACGGCTACAATAGTGCCACCATCAGCAACAGCGTTAAGGCCAAGTTTTTCCATCTCCTGGCCCGAAAACAGCTGGGGTATGGCGCCCAGGGCTAACTTCGACGGCACCACTTCATCCCCCTACCCTACCGCTCAGCCGAAGACTCCCCAGTTTTTTCATTTATTCCCATCGTTATTTAACTCTTGCATTTGTTTACTGATATCAACACAGCAAGAAGTTTACTACATATCACATATTTCAGTAATTCATCTTTGTACGAAACACTTCAAAACATGTAACAATGTTCATAGTCGCTTTGCTTTCAACAGTATGGTACCGCTGTTGGTTTTTCATTGTTTCGTTTACAGTCACGACAGTCGCACGTCGGTCAAATGTCAAAACAACGAACGTTAAAAATACGCTTTTTACAGTTTCATTGGTCGAACCAGTTGGTGTAACGGGAGTTTTTCCATCCAGTAGCCGAAAGTAAGACTACACTAGGTAGAGGTAGGTCTTCCGGAACTGGAGCTCAGCAGAACCTAATCCGTCTCTCCTTATGATAGCCTTTTTAACATCTCCTCTCCTTTCTCATTTTTCTACTAACACCCCCCCGTCTCCCCGTGCTTTCCCGCCTACATCTTCTTTCTTCTCCTTTTTCTTCTTCTTCTTCTTCTTCTTCTTCTTCTACTTCGTCCTTCCATATCGTTTTCTTTCGCAATTCTTCGCTTTATTCGCTCGTCACAAAACTGCATTCCGAGGCAACGCACCCCCGCAGTCATCACTCAACTGACACTGTATGATCCTGCCGACAGGTTCACAGAAGACCGAAGTGACATTTCGAATGGCAGAAAGGAACACTGACTAGAAAGAAAAGAAATTTGTGTAATTTTCTGATATGCCAAACGGCCTTTGATGTTCAATTTCTCTGTAAAGCTACTCAAGAAATCAGTCATCCACAAAATGCCCCGTACCAGCCGTTACACAAGTGGGAAATAATTATTTGATCCCTCGTCAAATAAATATCGTGTTGTGCGACCTTTGGCTTTCCCGTTTTCGTAACACGATATTTCGACAGTTCATCTTCCACAGGTCACACCTGAAGATTACGACAAGGTACGTTATCGAAATAAAATGTTACGAAAACGACTACACTCGTATGGACACCCGATAACAGTACAAAAAATCGGTGTTGTTAATGTTGTTGTTGTTATAGTCATTAAAAATTGCCAGCAAATTCAGTGGTGGGTAGCTCTAAGCTTACTCACTACATAACCTAAATCATCCTAAGAACATACACACGCAACCATGCCCGAGGGAGGACTCGAACCTCCGCCAGGACCAGCCGCACAGTCCATGACTGCAGCGGCCAAGACCGCTCGGCTAATCCCGCGCGGCTATAGTCATTAGCCTCAAGACTGTTTTGATGCAGGCATCCACACTAGTGTATCGTAACAAACAAAAACTGCATCCTACATCCATTTCGAAGTGTTACTGAATTCAAACATTGGTCTTCTACAGATTTACGTTCACAGTTTCCTCATTACCAAATTAACTACTCGTTGACGTTTCAGGATAAGTCCTATCGTCTTCCTTAGTTATGCTATCAACCAGTTTCTCTCGCTTCCCGCGCCCGGGTTCCCGGGTTCGATTTCCGGCAGGGTCAGGAATTTTCTCTGCCTCGTGATGACGGTGTTGTGTGATGTCCTTAGGTTAGTTAGGTTTAAGTAGTTCTAAGTTCTAGGGGACCGATGACCGTAGATGTTAAGTCCCATAGTGCTCAGAGCCATTTCAAGCCATCCAACCAGTTTCCTCCCCAAATCATATCGGTACCTCTCGATCTTGGTGGCCTTCTTTTCCCAGCACAACGACGAGTCCTATATCATAAGCCGTCTGCTAGATGTACCACAGTCCTCCGCAGGTCTGAAGAAAATCTCTTGCTGGAATGCTCCAGAAGCACATTCTATTCTGCACACGCTTAGAGACATCGAAATTTAAGAGAAATAGTACATAGGACATCTGATTAACTTACAAGCTAGTGGAACACGCCTTTGTAAGAAGAATATTTTTGAAACACTGTGGTCGCAAGCAAGTTTTAACATCGTAGCTATATCCGAGAAAAGATTTCCTTGCCAGTAATAGAGCATAAAGATCCAGTGCCGAACCGAGGTGAAGTTGCGACATAAAAGCTAGAATGAGTTTGAATACAGCACGCATAACAGAAACGATTTCTGTGTCTTGTATTAAGTCTCAAAGAGCCAGTAACGTACCGTCCCTTCATTTAACGATCTGTAGGAGAAGACACTTGGTTGTAAAATCATACGAAATGTGTACTAGACTTGCGTCATATGGTTGAAAACTGCAGAGCCTCCTAAATGGGTAACATGTCTATTACACTTTATAGACTGCTACCAGATAGCTGACGGTGTGGAATGTACATAAAGTATTTCTTTTAGACCTAGCGACTCTCAATCCACTGTCGATAACAACAGTTGTAGAAGACCCCGAAATGTCACTGTAAGATCCAAAGAAATGCGCTCCACAGGCAAAAGTATTAAAATCCTATTTCTCAACTGCCGAACCGTTCGGAATTAAGTCCCGGACTTTGAAACCCTCCTAAAAGGCAATAGAGCTCACGTAATACTAGGTAAAGAACGTTAGTTCAACTCGAACTTACTTGCAATGAGATTTTAGGGAAAATTCCATTCAATTTCGAAAGAATATGCTTTGAGGAAGCTGACGTGGTGTACTCCTCGCAGTACACAACAAACTCAATTAGATTATTGGAGAAAACTCAGTATCATGCTTTGGCATAAACGTACTGTAGTATCTATCGACCACTAAATTCACCTGCATATGCAAACTTTGGAGAATGTCTCAGTTCACTGGAAAATATATTCATTAGTACTCCCATCACTCGACAACCTATCGGGATAGTTACAGTTCTGCAGAAGATGAGCGCGACACCAAATCCTGCGAAACAGTTCTAAATGCTTTTTCGGGAAACTACATAGAATAGATATGCGGATAAAAATAAACTGGTGGAAATACGCCTGACCTCTTTGAGGACGTCCACTTTCAAATCGAAATCAGTTATCATGAGGAAGTTGTAATAACAATAATTACCAGGAAATGAGGGTAAGTAATACAAGTAGAAAAATTCATTTCTCCAGCATACTAGACAAAGAGGCAGTAGTTGAAAGATTGTCGTCATCTGTAAAAATGTTACTAAATGATACGTTCAAATACTGAAACAATTTTTATACTGAATTTCAGCCGATTTCCAGGCGTGATGACGCAATTTGACTCGGAAATTTTAGTGACAAAGGTAGTTTTTTCGCAACATGCAATGGTAATTTCTTTTAAAAGCTTCTGAAAGAAACATTACTGAGTTAAATCCAGGGATGCGGTTGCATTAACGCATACCTGTACACTGAACTTTATCTTGTAGATGAAGTCCATGCATGATATGTATTTGGCATCTGTGCGTTCTGAAAACACACTGATGACAAGAAAAATCAAATCTTAAAAAAAGGCAATTACGGAATTTATATTGAACAGGCTGATCTGAAGACCTCCTTGCTCCGAATGCTTGGATCAGTAAATTGGAAAATATATATTTACTCGATATCTGTAAAGGTTACGAATGAAGGGGTCAATGTCTGAAACTTCCAACGACTACCGTAGCAGAAAATGATGGAAAGATTTCACAAATCCCAACGAAATTCTGGTCATACAAGGGATGCGTCAGCTGCCCCTACCGGTGTTGTATTATGCAACCCACAATTCTATATCGGTTCTTGAAAAGCACTTGCCAGACTTTCATATTCTTTCGCCCACTACGTACAAACTATTAGTCCTACAGAAAAAGTGAAGATGATCGCTTTGTATTACATTTAATGTTGTTAAATTTTGTACTGAGATACGTTTTCGCTGGTGCCCGCGGTTTTGACTTATTCACGAAAAGTGTACAAAAGTGATCTTCAAATACACCTCCATCACCACACTTATTCCTCATCGGTAAGGATTTCTAGTATGTTGTTCGTGGCTCTCCCTCCTACCAATGTCCAAAACTTTCCGAACTTTTGCCGGTATTCAAGGTTTTTTGATCTCTATTCATTGAGCTATTACGTCACTAGCATCCTCGGCTATTTCGCTGACATTATTAATTAAACGTGCCCGTGAGGGTAACGAAAGAAGAACCATTTTTGTAGACATTACGCTAAAACTAAGGTGCGCGTCATATATCTTGGCGGCCGAGTTTAGGTTCGTTCTGCGCATTTCACGCCACAAATCACAGTCAGCCAATGAACAGAGAACGACGTTGCCAGATCTCGACTGCAGTGCAGAGCACGGACGAGTGTCTTCAATTTAGAAACGTTCAGTCATAAATGAAGTAATTGAACAAAAGCAATGTCTTGATAGCAGACTTTCTTTTATAGAAAGTTTGGAAAAAGCATTCTTTACACCAATTGCTTCATATTCTATTAATTAATTAAACCAAACAAACAATAAGCCTCCTAATTCAGGCGATAGCAAGGAAAGGTGTTTGTATCAGTCTCACGAACCGCTTTTTCGCAATAAAGAACAGCGGTAATTGTTTATTTCCTATTGTACTTCGACGCAACGAGAGTAATTCATAGTCATCCCAACAGTGTTTGTCGGTATTTTGCAAACGTTTAGAGTGCTCCAGGAGATGCCAGCAACGAGTAGCTGCGTTGGCGTAATGGTTAAGGTGTTGGGCTGCTAATCGGAAGATTCTGAGTTCAAGGCTTGTTGCATACTAAATATTTTATTTATTTAAAAACAATAGCGAAGTGTCTTACTTAATGAATTTTATTCGTTTGAATGTAATGTTTTGAAATTTCCTGTGCTTCATTATAATCATAATAAGTTTTCAGTTTTTGTAATTTTCTCCTCCAATATTTCTTTTCACAGCAATTAAAAACAACGAAAAGGCACACATACAATATTCATGTTATCCGTTTTGTTTGTATATCGCCTCTTCCGCAGTCGCTGTTTTTCTATTCATATTGAGATATATTCTTTTGCGGCAGTATTAAAAGTATTATTTAGAGCAGAATTTCGGCTCGTACGTTGCCGAGCTATTTGATTGTCTGACGGTGTTCTTTGCTTCGCTGCTTTGGCAACATCATATTCAATGGTTTCGTCGACTGATCTATGTTTTGGCAAGTATTTGCTGTCCGTTGTGACAAAAACAAAATGTTTGTGCACTGTGCCTCACTGGCAATATATTTTAGTTTTATGTTTTATTACGTCCAAAATTCAGTTTTGTGTACTTCGCCAACTTCGTTTTAATCAGAACGTTTTAGAAAAAAGCGAAATGACTCTGGTATAAAGAAAGTTTTGTTACAGTTGCTAAAGATAGAATATTTCCCAATTTATAAACACTGTTTATGTTATAAAGGGTGTTCATTTTATGGGGACATTGAAATCTCTTGAAAACGACACACAGAGCCAAAAGAAATCCTAATGAAAATTAGTTCCTCCCGGAAGGGGACATCCAATTATAACAAATTTGACTACAAATTCGTCGAATTTGGTATCATTGGATGTCCCCCTCTGAGACAAAAAAAATTTAGTTATAAATTTGTTTGATCCGATGTGTAGATTTGCGGATATTTCGATGTCTCCAATTAAAATGAACACTCTGTATAGTTGGAACCATGAACGACTGTGGTCGATTTAAGGCTCGTTCTACGCACCTGACGTCACGCATCCGCTGACAGCCAATGAGTGTTCAGTAGTTTTCTGAACGGTCTGCTGGGAATGTCTTGGCGAGTGCGAGTGTTAAATGTGATTTTAGTTATTCTTTGGTGAATTTTTATAGCATTTGTTGCAAGTTGTCATGGCTGATAATGGTGGTAAGCGACAAACTCTCCATAAACAGGCGAGGGACATAATTTACCGGATTCACGCTTTTTTCAAGCGCGAAGCAGAAAACGGTGGACCTATCACGGATGTCGCCAGATCTCAGGAACGCACTGCAGAAGCGACAGGCGTTAGCTTGAGAACCGTTCAGCGGATTGCCAATGAAGGAAAGTTATCTACGGAGACCTGTGGAAGCCCACTTTTCAGATTG